>NC_092858.1:141929085-142003901 GCF_032062135.1 Pyxicephalus adspersus
AAAAAAAAGTACAAAAAATGCTAATCAGTTATATTTGATGAAGCTTTTAATCTTCAGTGTCCTCTGTTTATTACACTGAAGTTCTTTGAGAAATATTAAAGATTGTATCTTCCACTTAATTAATTACCTGTTCTTGTTATTCAGGATTTTGGTCCAAAGGTGAACTTTAAGAAACATAAGATAAAGGTTGGCGGTTTCACTGGTCTTCCTAAATTCAGCAAAGTCCTCTGGGAACGTATGAAGGCGCACACTGTGCTGGAAGGGTTTCTGCCTGTAGAGCAGTGTAATCTAGATTATAACTCCGACAGGGGATCTGCTATTGACTCTCACTTTGATGACTCTTGGCTGTGGGGTGAGAGACTGGTTAGTCTAAATCTTCTTTCAGATACGGTGCTAACTATGACAAGTTCTTCCACAGATTCACTGCAACTCTTCTCTGGAAATGTAAAAGGGGAACCAAATGGAATCCCTATAATGAATGGTAACCAAAGTAGTCATCTTAATAATGCACAGTGTGCCCTTCAGGACTCTGCAGCACTTGGTGGAACACAAACTACACAAGTTCCTTGCACTGAAGTAGAAGTAGCTATAAGTTTACCAAGAAGATCCTTGGTGGTTTTATATGGAGATGCACGGTATAGCTGGAAGCATGCTATTTACAGACAACACATCAAGAAGAGGAGAGTATGCAGCACTTTTAGAGAATTATCAGAGGAATTCATGGCTGGTGGTGCTAAGGAGAAACTGGGACAGATGCTGCTGGAGATAGCACTTGATTTCCAAGGAAAATCAGTTTAAAGAAGACTGGGAGGGGTCCATTTATAAAGCAGTGAACCTGACATTCACTGGTGGAGAATAATCCAGGTCCATTTGTTTTAATGGCAGCAGTTGATTCTCCTCCAGTAATATTTTGGTGTCAGATTCACTGCTTTATAAATAGATGCCAAAGCATGTCAAGTCCTATATTTTAAGTTAAAATGTATATTATTTTAATTCGTTCAGGTCAAAGGATAGTTTTGTATGAGATTGTTTTATCATTTTGATCTTCTGTAAATAAAAGTAATTTTCTACTATTGCATTCTTTGTTTTTGTATCATAGCTATGACATAAAAATGTGACCTTCCCTTTGTGTCTTAGTTAGGGTTAAAGGCTTATAATGACAAAGCGCTTGCTGAAAAAAATTGTTTTAAATGTGTTTACTTTTATAATATCCTAGTAATGCACATAAGAGGGGCCAAATACACAATGAGCTATATGTACATGGGAATAAGCTCCCTGCCTGGAGGATGATCTGTTATCACTGACAGTATGAATGTTAAGCTAGGTACAAACTAAAACATTTTGTATCTAGTAGGAAAATCTAACCTGGGTCAGCAGCTATAATTTCATATGGGAGGACGCAGCTGAATGCCTCCCAATTGGCCTCCCCTTTCTAAAGAACTAAATAGTGAGTACAGCCCTCATTTGTTGTAGCGACAGAAATACTCTACAGTTTGATGATTTTCTGGCTGCCTGTATTTTCTATATACAACTTTTTGACAAACCCACCCAGTCCCGTGTGACGTCAGCTCATGGACCATTCTTCCCATCCAGCTTGTGGCAGCATTGATCAATAAAGAAAGATATTGAATCCACTTTTTCCTGTGTGGGGTCAGACTGTTGAGAAACATTCCCCCACTAAAGAGAAGTGAAGGGTTTCTCTGTGGTTCAATACCATTAAAATAACTTTGTCATTTTGAAGAAAAGAAAAAGGTGACTGTAGGTAGGAATAACTATTGTCTTGTCATGTTAACTGCCCCTCTGAGGGACAGTGAGTAACATGACTAAGGAATTTAAAGCACGGTGTACTATGTTGGTGCTGTATAAATACAATTATAATAGTCAAACAGATTTATATTCACAATTTCACTAATTATATAATTAAATACACACACATTACTTACAGAGTATGAGAGAACATTATATTCAATAAAATGTAGACAACATATCTAATATATAAAATAACATTTTTATTTATCATAACACACACAAACAATGATGTGAACTTTCCTTCTGACCAGTTTTGCAAGTCATTGAATTTAAACCAAAATGTAAAAAAAGCAGACAAGGAAGACTGGTAATGCCTGGATGTATTTTTTTTGCAAGACAGTAAGTAAGGTAAGGTATTCACCTAAACTTTGCACCCAAGATTGTTGTTATTAAAAGTATGCTGGCAATATCTTTAAGGTTATAATTTCAGGTAAATTTTCAATTTACATTATTCTGTGACTGTCTCTCCTAAAGTGGAACTAAACATAAAACATTTAAGTTGTATGTAGGCAGGTTGGTAATTGAAGAAAGCACAGGCATTGTTTTCTGAAGTGTACACTTAGCTGTGCAGCTCCATGTATGTTGGCAGGTATCCCAGCATCGCTTAGGGATGAACTCCTGCACAGGTGTTACATTATTGCGGCCTGGCCAATCAACATGGGATAAAGACCTGAACCAGAAGATGATGGATATTGTGAACAGGTAAGTTTATTTTGTTGCAGAAAGGACATTTCCTGTCCCTTCTGCAATAAAGTACCTACCTGCTCCTATTTTTTTTGTTTGTTTGTTTAGTTCCACTTTAAAATAGCCCTTCTGGCTAGAAATATAATATATGTATAGTGAAATAAAAAGTTACAACAACAGCAATACATTGTCAAAATCAATATCTGTCTTCTGAATACACAATTAACTCAATAATAATGTATAGGTTCATTAATTGAAAATTACTTCTCAAACAGATTGGATTCTTTCACTTGGATCTGTCATTTTCCAATGCTGGGAACATGTGTCTTTTGGCATCCAGTTGTTGAAATAAACTTAATTCCAATATTGTTGAAATCCTTATTTATAGAAAATCTTTAGGCCAGGAATGTAAAACATATCTGGCTCCTACTACAATGTCTATTCATCAGACTCATTATCTTCAGAATCTTCAGAACTAGGCTCATTATTATCCACTTTTTGGGAATCCTTTTGTGGTCCTAAATAAAATTCACATAGCATTTTAGTAATTCAGTGTGAAAATAAACAAAACTAATTTAGTTGTATTATTAGGCTAAAGAAACAAAAAACCCTTACATTTAAAGGTCACTTGAAATTAAATTCCTATTAAACTAAAACAAAAGGTATTTAACATTTTACAGTTACATTTTTCGCTAAAGCTGTCACAGCTTGAGTATAAAAGTCTGGTACTACCATCAGCTGCAGAGCGGGACCCTTTATGTACCAGGATGTATTTAGCCAATTTAAGCTGAAGGTCCAATTAGGCTTAATGGTGATCAAACATGGTCTTTCAAAATATGAAAAAGAGAACACAACAAGTTTTAAAAGAACTGTAAAAAAACTCAAGACACTATTCAGACACATGTACAAGGGTTTAAATCTAGATCTTTGCACATTAGAAAACAGTGTCATAATATCATGCTGTTGTATATTGTGCTGGAGGACAGAACTGGCATATTACTTACCTGGCCATTAAAGTGTATGTAAACCCTAACAATGACATTCTCCAGTTTTCTCCCTATTAGTATGTTACATAAATCACTGAATATAAAAAACTGTTTATTTCTTGCGCTCTCTACAGCGCTATCCACCCTGCACTGTTTACCTTTGTGGACTACTGCATCCTCCTCCAAATGATATGGATTTTAGGAGAGGGTATTTCATCCTAAAACACTTCCTGGATACTAAGGTAATGATATTACTGAACATATATTGATTCTTAGGTTCCTAAATTTTAATAAATATTTAATGATACATTGATTAGATTGTATATGTTTTATCACTTATATGGGGGTTTTTGTAAGTAAACCCTGTTTGTAACCCAAATCATATCAGAATTCACACCAAGGTTTAGAGGTTATCATTAGACGGGCTCTTGTTGGTATGGAGGAAGGAAAGTAGCGTTTAATTAGTTTTATGGTTATATTGGGAAATGTAGTCTTATAAAGGAGTGTTTTGTGATTCTTCTAATATATCTATTGGAAATTATTGAAAATATTTGTATTCATTTATCAACAGTAGTGTAAATACTTTTCTCATGATTTATAATTTGTAGCAAATAATACATTTAATATTTTCTATTAGAAAATACAAACCCTTGTCTTCTTGTTTTGCCTTTTTGGCCTTTTTTTTCTCTTTCAGTTTTTGTCTGTAAAACATCAAAGGTCAAATCAGTTAAATTTGTTTTTGTACATTTATACAATATAAACATTTATGCAGAAATTACCATGGCACATAAAGGATGAAATATACATCCTGATAATCTAAACTATACATCAGCAGTCCTACAGACACAAAAGTAAAACCCATCCTATATCTTAAACAAACAGGGTTTATACCTCGGGTGTACTTCAAGATCAACAAAAAGAAAAAAATGGAGGTTTAGCAACACATGCTTGAAATGTAATGTAAAGGTTATGTTGTAATTCCTTCATGACTGCAATACAATTTTATAAGTCCAAATGGTAAATGCCCCTTGCCATGAGAGCGGTAATAACCCTTTGCAGCAGAACACTAGGAATGAACAACTGGGTCTTACTAGTTTACAGACCCTCAGCCAATCAACACTGATTAACTGTCTGTGTGCCTAAGCTGAAGAACATCTTTTGAAAAAGGAACAGGAAAAACCTGTGGGGGACAAATTATATAATAAAACCTTATCCTATTTCTCAAATTATTTGTAGTAGTGACACAAATGCACAAAAGCTATGTTGCTTTTAGCTGCTATGGTGCCGAAGTATTTACAGTTGCACCCTTGATGAGGAGGTAGAGTTTTTTGGTAGAAGAGATACTGCATGTCTTCCACTGTTCTTCTAGCAAATTTTTATTGCATGCTCACAGCCTGTGACACCTGCACAAAGCACACCCTCAATCCACATCAGACATCTTACAATTGATCTGGTTCTACTATTACATTTGCTGTAATCATGACAGCAATTCAGTGGTTTGCATTAGGCAGACAAAAAAGTCTGTGATATTGTGTACACTGAAACATGTTGTCACTGCTTCCAGAGCTACAGTTCCATTTAGTATTTCAATAACACAGAAAAAAGTGAGAAATTACCAGAAAAATTGAATCTGTAAATTATTTTGCTGTAGTTGTGCAATGTAGTGTAAAATAAAGCATAAAACTTTTAACCCAGTTAGTTGAAGCTCAGTGTTCTATATGTGTTTATATAAGCTGCACTTTCAACATCACTCTGATAAATACATAGCCAAAAATGAAATTTGTCAAGATTTATATGTGCATGTATACAGAATACCAAACACCATAGAGCAGGGGTGTCAAACTCAAACACACAGAGGGCCGAAATTAAAAACTTAGACCAGACCAAGTCGGAGGCCAAACTTGAAATTTATTGAAAAAATTGAGGAAGTTTACTACTTCATCCATAACTAACAAAAACAAACCCCTCTACATACTTTAGGGTTGAAAAGACGAATTTCTATCTAGCTATGCAGGCTGTGTGTTGTTCATCCTCTCACATCACAAGTTTTCTGACACCAAATATTACACTATGTAGTCTCTAATGGACTGAAACAAACACAATGCCCCTGGTAGTTAGGCATGTGATCATTGCCTAGGCTTTATGTCACATGATGGGTGTACAGGAACAATGTCTATGTATTGCATGTATTGAAAATGATGATGTGAGGTGGTAATGTGGGTGGGCCAGATGTAGTTCATTTTTTAAATTCTTTGGGGGGGCCAAAAAAAAAAGGACCTTGAGGGCTAGATTTGGCCCGCGGACCAGAGTTTGACACCTCTGCCATAGAGGATGGACTAAAATTTAAGCAGGAGCTAGTAAGGGAAAAAAGAAAAAGTAAAAAATTCAAAACTCGATTACCTTTTTAATCTGCGTTTTGCTGTTCTTTCTTCTGCCTTCTTTTGGTTTTCCACAAGCTTCCTTTTAAATTCTTCATCTAGCTTTTGCTGTAATATGTTTATTAATACAAAACATAAAAGTTATTTTAACCAATACAGCATATATTATACAACATATTTCTTTGCTAAAGTGTTACATAAAAGTGTTAATTTTAACCACACTTTGACCATCATGTATGCAACAGAACAAGGCTTATCATAAGAAATCACTTTGCAAAGCTTGAGTTTGTCTCTTCTATGACAAGGTAAAATGTGATAAGTGCTCTTTCAAGTGGATGAAGATGGGGGAGGGATTAGGGAAGAGGAAGATGAATTATAGGTCATAGGTAGACCTGAATTAGATGAAAGGGTGGTAACTTAGAATACATCCAACCATCCTAAAGTACACATGTTTTTTTACCCAACATACCCTATCTTAGATAAGATACCCTAGATTATTAAACAGCTCACAAGCCACTGACTTCCAGAATTTTCATAGCACAACAAAACAGCATGTGTACAGAATGCAAATTATAGTGATAAAAGTAAGCAGAACAAACAGCAATCCTTATATTTCAAAAGTATTCCTCAATATTTTAACTTTGAAGTACTATAACCCCTTCTGCTACTAAAATGAAAACAGATTAGAATGAAGAAAAGAAAAATAACCTTATCAGACAATAAATCCATGAACTCTTGTCTCTGATACTCTCTGCGACGGAGATGGCGATACACATGGAACTCCCCACTGCCAGCACCAGCGCTGGAACCTAGAAAAGTAAAAAAAAAATTCTTTTAATTGAAGGATTTTAATTTATTTTATAGATATGTTTGACGTAACCAAAAAGCAGAACAGAAAAACAGATCAAAGGCTGAGGCATAGGGATCATTGAACTGCTATAGAGGTTACCAAAGAGACCGGTGACATAGTATATAATGTTACCTTGGACTTCTCCCTTGTCAGACATTGCATTTTGTGCAATCAACCTGGAAGGCATTATTGAGTAGAAGCAGGAGATATTGCTGCATAGGAGGTGGGGGAGCCCGACAGACCCACTGACACCAATGTATTATTCATATAATGCAGAAGGGAATAAAGCATTGATATAAGTGGGTAGGAGTGACCCATCTGTTCATAAAATAGAGAGGTCAAGGGGGTGGCATAAAAAAAATTGATATGGGGCTCAATGATTTCCAGCTGCGCCCCTGCTAAGAGGTACACTTTTTTGGTAAAAGGGATTTTGCATGTCTTCATTTTTCTCCCCTTAGCAATTTGTACACTGCATGTAACACATGCACAAAGCATACCAATTCTGACATCCTACAACTAATCTGGTTGTAACAGTAATTTTGCAGTAATCATGGCTTTTCCTTTAAAGCTCTGTTAGTCTCTGTAAGGGCCCGGTCATCCCATTGTGATGGACAGTTCACACAGTAACAGTGTTTCTCAATCTTTTTAACATAGGGAACCCTTGAAATAACTTTCAGGTCTAAAAGCATACCTAAACTCAGAATTTTTACTTTAAAAAAAAAAAAAAGGGTAGACAACACTTTTATGTAAAGCCTTTTTTTTTTTAAGTGCAACACTCGTTATTAACACCCTTTTTTACTTCTTGAGCTGGGGGTAAAAAAAAAACATGCTGAAAGTGGTACCCCCAAGTAGTGTTCAAATCGACGGCTATTCGATCAACAGCCCGATATTTTTCGGGTGATTGAACGCCGAATTCAAACACCAATAAAGTTTATGGGGGGGGGGGGGGAATCAGGTTATTATTCGTGACTTTGTAGAACTGCAAGAACAATCAGGGGAGCGGAGCAGCCCTAGCATAACTGTAGTATGTGTTCTTGGATAGAGATTCCGGGGCACTAGAGGTTAAATGAGGACAAGTCTCCCCATTCATCACCTCTAGTGCTCTGTGATTGGCTGAGGATCAAGCGGCATCAGGATTTTCCTTTCCTCAGCCAACCAGAGAGCAGCCCTAGCGGAACTGTAGTATGTGTTCTTGGATAGAGAATCTCTATCCCAAAACACATACTACAGTTCCGCTAGGGCTGCAAGAGCAATCAGGGGAGCGGAGCTGTCAGCATAGTAGATCATAGCAGATAGGCGATCAAGAATGAATAGGAGCGCAGAGGCTCTTGGCTGCTCTTTCTGAGCATGCCTGAGCATCTCAGTCATGCACAGAGGGAGCTTTTTCATCAATAGGAAAAAAAATTGCGGATCGACAAGTTTTTATGTCACCCGATCTCGCGCCTGTGCAGTGCTTGATCGGGTGACATAAAAATAAAAATGCAGAAAAAGAGAGGAGAGGATGTCGGCGCATGGTGCTCCCTCTGCCGAAGACGGATACTGGAAACTAGATGGAAGAAACCTCCAGACGGACAGACTTATCTGATTTAAGGGGGATTGTACAAAAAAGATATATTATTATAATTATAGTTGTTTTGGCGCAATAATATAACTAAACAGGATTTATATAGCGCCAACATATTACACGGCGCTGTACATTAAATAGGGGTAGCAAATGACAGACAGATACAGACAGTGACACAGGAGGTGAGGACTCTGCCCAGAAGAGCTTACAATTTAGGAGGAGGGGGATGTATGACGCAATAGGAGGGGAGATATGTAGTGGTGGGAAGTAGTGACGGTTTCAAAAGACAGAAGAAGATGGTTAGGCAAGTTTGAAAAAATGGGTTTTGAGTGCTCTTTTAAATAAGCAGAAAAAAGAGGAAGCTGAATAGGACAAGAAGGACCATTCCAGAGAGTCGGGGCAGCTCTAGAAAAGTCTTGGAGCCGTGCGTGTGATGATTAAGAACAGGATTTTCTTCTTCTGTATCATAAAAAGCTTGTGTATTTATTCAAAAATCTTCATAGAAAGTTACAGCACCAATTTATTAAGAATACATTAGTGTGAATATGTGTGTGTGGTGACGCCCGATGGATGTGACATCTCCCAATATAGTTACAATGCGATATACACCATTCCATACATTCAAATATGGTCATGCATACAGAATTAGAAAACTAAAAGAATATGCTAATACGGCTCATGAATATTAGCTCCAGCCTTCTGGGTAGTCTCAAACTCCAAAATAGCATCAACTCAGTCAAGTAAGATAGACATATGACATAAATTCTGCCTTCACTTCACGTTCAGTTACGTACATGAGCATGATATCATATAAAAATATAGGTTTCTAACAGTGATTTTTTTTGTTTTGGGTTTACTTTCGCTTTAAGGCATAATTAATATATCTACAGCTCACAGTACATTAGTGTGGTGGACAGTAGGAAGATTATCTCTTACATTGTTGGCCAGAATGTCATCCTTACAGATTACAAAAAGATCATTAAACTGATCTGAGTGTCACTGATTGTTCATTGCTCAAGGAACCCCTAGCAACCTCTTCGGACCTACAGACAATTTAACTCACATGCAAGGGGAGCCAGGTGTCACTCATAGGGGAAGAAACTTGGCCCATGGTGATGTCATGATACCAGAACCCGCTCACTCTCCTATTGCAGGTCTGAACAAGCGATGGGAGAGTAGGCGGGTTGTGTCCAGAGACAACCCCGCCCACTGCCCTGAGCCAGAGTGGCACACCACAAAATTTTCTTGTGGACCACCACACTTTAAACACTTTAACACAAATGTAATAATGTTTAAAATAAATAAATAAAAAATTAAACAATATTTACCCATGACATCTCTGACAAATTCTGGTGGTGCTCTTGGGTTCCATTCTTTTGGTCTTTCAGGTATTTGGGGTACTTTGTCCTGTGACAGAGAAAACATTATCTTTATACAATTGGATTTATTATTTTTACACATAAACGTTACATATAACCCGTCTATGCTATAGCTAAAATTGGAAGCTTTTTCATTTGTCTCTGTTTTTAGGAACAATCCAAGACATTGAAAACAAACATTTGTATGGGGAATGCTCTAAAAAATAAACACAAAGTATTTGTTTGTTTTTATCCTGATGAAGAATGATCTGTAGTAAATCCTGCTCAGACAGAACAGCGCTGGCAGTCCAGCAATCATTCCTTCTGCAGGCACTGAAATCATTTGTGAAAGATCATTTCCAGGGACTATTATTATTAATATAAATAAACTGGACTTATATAGTGCCAACATATTACACAGCGCTGTACAAAAAAATAGGGGTTGCAAATGACAGACAGATACAGACACAGGACACAGGAGGAGGAGAGGACCCTGCCCCGAAGAGCTTACAATCTAGAAGGTGGGGGAAGTAACACACAAAAGATGTATTGCTCTGGAAATGATCTTATTAGGAATAGTGTACACTTTACTTCAATAGGTATGTTTATGTGTTACTGATATAAATGTATTACTGGTGCTAAGAACACTTATTTTGCGGTTTAGTTATCAGTCACAGCAGTACACATACCGGATTCCTCATCAGCCGCTCCAGCTTCAGCCTTTGCTCGTCGGTGGCATTTTTCGGTATGACCAGCGGCTGGGGCTCCTTTTTAGGCCGAGCTGGTTTCGAAGCTCCACTTTCTACTGCCATAGCGCCTACGTCTTGTTTACATCGGCGCGGGCTGATGACGCCATCACACGTCTCTTTCTACGTCCTACCTATTAGCGCACTAGAGGCTTCTCTTGCGGTCATAGAGAAGCCATTTTTTTGAAGACCACCTAGACTTTGGCGTAGAAAATTATCCCCAACAAAATGTCTGACATGGACCCACAATACTAAAGGGATGTTCTACCTCTTGTGACTAAACAAACTATATAAAAATATAAAGTTTAGTCATAAACATACATATATACCATACATACATATATATATATATATATATAGATATTGATTTGTGGAAATAAATACTGCCATACCTTAGCTGTGCCTTAGCCCTTAGTGTATGTAACTTTCACCCAAACTGGGTTCCTTTAAACACTCTTGGTTATTTTCCTTTTCAAGTAAAGATCAGAATATTTTATTCATGACTGTGTAAAACACAATGGTAGGAAATATGCGTACTGAGCCTGAGATTAGGCTAAGATTAGCGCTAATAGTGGCATGTGCCACAGAAAAATGGAAGCAGTGGTATAAAAGGGCATACATTCTGGGCCACAACCAACTTTGGGTAGATGTATCCCATTCTGGATTCTTTTTCCAGCTTTTTGCAAATTAGCTTTTTTTGCTGTGGTTGGAAAAAATGGCCTCCTTTTATGCGCAAACTTTTCAGGCAAAGTACATATCTTTGTTACTCCATAGAACTATTGGGTATGTCAAATTAACCCAGCATATCTTTTATACTTTTTAATTTTGAGTGTTTCTTCACAACAATGCTAAAAAATACACATAGCTGTAGCAAGCTGTGCAAAATAAACAGTTCTAATAACAAGGTGTATTTCTGTAAGCCATACTTTATTTTATTACTAAATGGATAAAGTATTATTATTATTATTAATATTAATAATAATTACGCATTAATAATTAAATTACGCAGTGCTGTACATTAAATATGGGTTGCAAATGACAGACATTTAAATACAGACAGTGACACAGGAGGTGGAGAAGACCCTGCCCTGAAGAGCCTACAATCTAGGAGATGTGAGCCTGTACTCTGTATCTGCACAGGAAATAAAGAATTTTAATTTTAGCAATGGCCTCCAACAGTTGGACATGCTTCCCTTCCCTTTTCTTGGATGCAGGGAACTTACACCGCACTGACAAGCTCCTTCCCTTCCCCCTTGCAACAGTTCTGTGTACCCGAGCAGCCGGCCTGTGTACCTGTGCCAGGACTGTCATGTGGGATGAAAAGAAGTGAAGCACGGTACAAATACAAGTATCAGGCATTTTTCTTTACTGGCAACATTAGAAGATAGCAGTGAAGATGTGAAGGGGAGATGACTTTTTGCAGCTGATGGGGCTGGCATTAAAATGAACCTGTTGCTTTGTCCAGCATAGTGCCAGCACACACTAATTTTAACATAGTCTTTGAGCTCCATTTTTAAATTTTCCCCCCAAGTCAAAACCTCTGAAATTCACTGGTGGTGAATTTAATGTTTATATTTTACTAAAGGTCCCCTAATAAAACTACCTATTGGTCAAAACTCAAAAATACACAGCTGTCACAATAGAAAATGAATAGGAAAGAAACTTTGCATTGTAGCCAGCAGTCCAAATTTCAGCCTCTTTATTGCAATATTTATCATCAGTCCATTGTCTTCCAGATCATACTACATAATGGAGGTTACAGGTAGGATAGGAGGCCTTTAAATATGTGGCTGCATCACTTTTCTGTATTTAGGCTGTAAAGTAATCTTCAAGTACAGAAGGTACCCATTGATTCAGCTGTTCCCTTTTCATTTCCTTTGAGCTTAACATAAAGTACATAGAACCTGATTTTTGTGTGTACATTTTTTAATCCTATCCAGTCCAACATTTTATGGAGAAGGACAAAGTCAGGCATATTTGAAGTTCAGCTTGTAAAACAATCGTGGCTGCATACTGAGTTTAGATTAGGATAAGATTAGGGCTAATAGTGGCATGCTCCACACAAAACAAATGCAACCATTACATTTAAAGAGTGGTATGCAGCAATAAATTACACTATGGTTTGGGGTTTAGATATGCTTTAACATAAATGCATGGAAATACAAGATTTCTATTGCATTTAACAGGTAAGTTTGCTGTACATGCCTAACACGTTTTTAGCCAGAAAATATAAACACATGCATACACACACATTACTTAAAAATTAAGAGAGCACTCAATCAACACAGTATATCGCCAAGTCAGATACATTTATAGGATAGCAATTTTCAATTTTTTTACTTTAGTGCAAATAAATTCAACAGAAGATGGGCATGAGGGGTAGCAACAAGCCAACCCTGGAAAAGGTGATGTTTTTACCATAGACCATTACCTTTACCTTACTTTTTTCAGTATGGCAATGGGTCAGTAATAGTCTGGGGAGAAGGGGGGGTATCATCTTAGGGCTCTACAGACCTCCATGTGCTAGCTAATGATACCCTGACTCCTTTTAGGTATCACAATTAAATTCTTGAACTCATTGTTGAACATTACACCTGTGCAGTGGGACCCAAGTTCCTTCTGGTATTGGACATTGCCCGGCCTCATTCTGTTCCTGCATGATGAAGGCATTGATGCTGTTAACTGGCATTCTAGGATATTATTTATCAGTTAATCCGATTCCACCAAGTAGCTCTACAGGAGCTGATGCCCTGGATCCGGGTCTGGAAGTAGATCCCCAGGACATTAACCACTGTCCCAATAGAAGGATAACCAGAGGTTGTTGATGCATACAGGAACTAATGTGCTCACATTATGAGATGTTGTGATTTAGGATTCCTACTTTGATTTTCAGTATGATAATATAATTAATCCCCCAGTGGGTTAGTGATTTTTGGTTGGTTTATGATATGTGATTCAAGTGTTACCCGATTTTTTTTCCCAGAGAAAAAGTATCTAATGCCTTAGAAGAAAAGGTAACCATGAGTGTTTATATGAAATAGTAATCATAACCATGTACTTTATGCAAGGTTTTTATATACACCATCATGAAAGACATGATAATGAATCATTTACAGATATGTTACTGTTATGGCATTCTTAGAGCATGTATAGTGGATGCGGGTAGGTATGTTGTGGTGGCACACCTTGTATAAGGATTTCCTCCATTCTCTTTATTGTTACTGATTCATTCCAAGAAGCGAGGAGCTTTCACATTCCATTGAAGTCTATACAGAAGGTTATCTGTATTATTGGTCTAACATTATTTAATCACTACTATCACATGTAATAGGAGCCACCATGTCTTTCTTTGTACAACAGGAAAACATTTTGCTGTAATATTGATTACTATATTTTCCCCACCATGTTAAAATAGTATGTAAATAGTATGTTTGAATTTGACATTTTTTTTAATGTTTTCTGCTGCCCCATTTGTAGCAGCTAATGAAAATGCTGCCTTTGTTAGCCCTACCAAAAATGTACATGTACAGGATGGTTAGCAAGTAATTAAAATAGAAGCTGCAGGCATTAGCACAAAGTAAACAAAACAATTTAACCATTTTAGGTTATCATATATGTGGACTAATATAACTCTATTTGTAATATTTATGTGGAGTGACTTTTAAAATGTTTTTGTTTTGTTTTGTTTTTTAACTGAGCTCCATAAACAGATGTAAAAAATATATGTGCTGTATTGCCCGACAGTGGATTTGCAATTCTCTCTATCCAAACAGTCCTGAGAGTTATGAATCTTTGCTATACAGCACATCCCTGTCTGGCCTAATGCTTCTCTACTTCAGTTTTGCTTTCACTTGTATGTTCCCTCCTAACCTGCACTCTGTAACTGGACCATAAAAGTA
This sequence comes from Pyxicephalus adspersus, assembly GCF_032062135.1. Taxonomy (NCBI): domain Eukaryota; kingdom Metazoa; phylum Chordata; class Amphibia; order Anura; family Pyxicephalidae; genus Pyxicephalus; species Pyxicephalus adspersus. The sequence continues at coordinate 141,943,360 of NC_092858.1, forward strand.
GCAAAAGACAGATGAACTTATCTATCCATCACTCTGCGCTCTCTTATCAGTATCTTGGGTGCACTGTAGCACACTTTACTTGCCAATTTTAACTTCTTTTTTGTGAGCTTTGTTGTGTATGGACTGCAAGAGACTGATACCAAGTTAAATTTAGGTAGTTACACAGCTACCATTTAAGGAAGATACATTTAATAAAATACCAGTAAATACGGGGGTAATATTTTTTTTACTTTTTCTATCTGCCTGGAGGCCAGTTTTAGGCTTTTACCAGAATGCCCACATTGTCATGAAACCTATCCCACCAAATATACAGTAAGTATAAACAAACCCACATATGTAATCTCCACATATACAAATACATTTATTTTACACTGGGTGATTGTAAAGAGTGCCGAGACAGGCGCATTTAAACATCTTTTATTAGGGCTTCAACTAACGAAAAAAAAAAAAAAAAAGAAACATACAAATTTTCATTACATTACCAAAATCTAAATACTTTATTTTTTCTGGTGTTTATTTTGGCAGTTTTTAAATTATGTAACAGTTATACTACAACACAAATAAATGTATACACTTGGTCTACATGTTTACAAGATTATCTAAAAATAAACAAAATGTATAGGTACTCTTGAATTCCTTGCAGTAATACATAGTCTGTATGGAAAATCAAAGGTGCTTTTGCTTTTCAGCAAGTAACAATAGTGAATTCATATAAAGAAATTTAACACTGACAATGTCATATATGCTTTATCAATTTTCTGCAAGTTTTAAATCTTCTCAACCAAACTCCTTCTAAACAATTTCACCTTTGCCATTAAAATGTGGTCGGTGAGGTTAGGAATTGGTGTACGTAACCCTACACATTTCCTGTCTGTGTGCTTCTGAATCCTGCTCTGCATCTCCCTTTTAACATATATGAATAAGTGCCATAAACATTTTATGGGTCCGACATGTGTGGGATTCTTTAAAAGCACCAACCAGAATTCCCTTGCTAATTTTTAACAGATAAAGATGTTTGCTATTAGGATACTTTTTGTTACTGCTCATTGTCTACTACACTGCTAGTGGACACAGTAAATGGCAGTGTTTCTTGAATTATGGCTTATGACCCAAATTGGGCAGCTTGACGTGTTTGGGATAGGTCACTCTTCCTGTTCTAAGCACAAAATAACAGCTAAAGCTGCCAAATGATAACACCCCGACTAAATGACTGACACAACAAATAGAATATTAGGAGCTGCAATGTATGCAAGAGAGGGGAAGGGGGTTATGAAGGTGATTACACTTAATAAAGTTCACTGAAATAGAAAAAATAGTGGCCACAATGTGCACTATGTGGCTATTAAAATAATACATTTAACAACCAGAAATGCTTTTTTAACAAAACACCCAGAGCACTAAAACAGCCCAAGGAATGCTTCAAATGGGAGGCAGAAAGGTAAAAAATCTCTAGTGTTTTGACCATAGAAGGGTAAAAACCTTTTAGGCTGAATGAACCTATAGGAAAAGTCACTTGTTAGATAGCTTGTGTCATACACCAAGATTTTGTTTTGCAGGTACAATAATTACTATTTGTTTGTGTGCGTTTTTTTAAATTACACAGTCATTTGTACCTGAATTTTTAGTAGGATCAAAGGGTCCATTAGAGTGTGGACTCCCATGACACCTCTCTTCTGATCACTGCTTAGCAGAGCATCTTTTTTATGCTGCAACTTCTCATAAGCTGGAGAACTAAGAGATTCAGCCTCCTCTACCAGGAGGAAATTGGCAGTGCCATCTAGTTGTCTATGTTTTATAACTGCAAAGGCTACGAGTTACAAAAAGCTTGTGCTTGTTTACAAAGTTATTGTAAACCACTTGTGTTCTGACCTAAAACCCAAGGGCAGTAAGGTTAACCCATTTGTCTTTAGTGGGGTAATAAATCAAACCTCCCTACAATAAATCCTGTAAAAAATTTACCATGGCCGTTTCCATTTTTCTTACATTTCCCAGTACAAATTTGAAACTATTTCAAAAAATCAAATAAGAAGTCAGGAAAAACACATAGTAGTGCTAATGAAATAATAAAACCTATATATACTTAGATACCCATAACTGTATGGCATTTCTCCCACAGAGCTTGAGCTTTTCGGGAGACATATAGAACCTTCATAGTAGTAAGCATTCTTCCACATGGATGACTGTGTGCTATATTTATGTTTCACAAATCAAAGTCCTAATGCTGTTGGGTACAAGAGAAGGTTACTAGCTAAATGATGGTAATGACATACGATTCAGCAGGTTGTGTAAATATAGTTTTAATAGGTTAGCCCCATTGGGAAATATATGTCATAGTAAAATGCTTCATAAAAGGAGCGCTTAGCTGGATTAGTCAGGATGCTGGTATGGAAACAGAACCAGAAAAGATCAAGCAGAAAGAGAAAATATAATTGACATTTTGTTTTCATTTCCTATTTTACACCAATTTACAGTAGATGCCATGGGAGCCCAGTGTTTATAAAGCATGGGTGATGGGGGGAATCTAAAGGTTAAGACTACAGGAATATCAGTAATTCACAAAGTTTTAGCAACAGCTTTAATACACTCTATCAGCCATGTGACTGTTATTTCCAAATTTATAGATTGGACTAAACAAAGTATCTGTCAGTTATCCCAGTGCATTAGCTTTGTTATTGGAATATAATATGTAAGGTCTAAGTTCCTTTGAGTCAGATTCCTTACCATTGGCCATAAAATAACAGATTACAGTTATCTACAGTTTTCATCCTAAAAAAGATGATTTCCAATGGGCCAATTGGGCATAAAAATTACTGCACGAGGGAGAACACTAGGGTCCCATTAGACTTATGCTCCATGGGAATACATATTAACCTGCTTGTTACCACAATGAACAGTAGCTGTTGAAATACCGTAATTTTTAATGACCCCCTAACACACCCCCTCAGCGCATGCAAAACATGTTGTACTTTCAAATGTATTGGCTGCAAACACAATACTGTACGACCCTACCCCATAAGTCTAAATAAACCTAATAAGTCTAATACCTGATGTCACAGAGTCACCCACCGAAGTCCTAAATCTGTAAGGGAACAGCAAGATCATCATAACCAGGTGTCTGTTCTGCATGGCTACTGCTACTCCAAAGAAGTGGTTATGAGCTACCTTTGCAAGTTGATTGTCTTTGATGCAGAATGCATCAGCAGTAGTAAGAATTTATGGCTTAGGTTTGAGGGCCTCATATAAATGTTAAGGATTTAAAAGCCCTAATGCTGAAACTTTAAAGTGTTCCTTGCTTGTTATTTTGCTGTTGCTGATTGTAGTGGTGGGTAGGTGGTGGTTAATTTGAAGTCTAACACTTTAAATATAAGAAAGCTTTGTGCAAGCATCACATATTCACATTTTTTCACGCCTTACCACTACTTATTCAGCCATTGTAGTAAAGTCCAATACTCTTTGCTTTGGGTATAGAGAAGTACGTAACTAACCTCCATCCCATATAACATGGGGGTGCTTGGTGATCAGCACACGTTTTACCTAGAACAATTGGAGCTTACACAAATGCATAAAATCAAACATATTCACTTGGTCCATACTCAAAAACTATGGTGTGCTCAATAATTGATTATTTTACTAGAGCACTCTTACACAAGTAACTAGAGTTCAGTAAAAAATAGTTTTCCTTGATATGAGTGCATTCACGTGGTCATGATGGATCAAAGCCTATTTTAATAAAGCCTGTCTGGGTACCTCATGGACCCAGATAAAAGGTAATTATACATAATTTGGAAACTACCTCCAGTCACTGCTAACAAAACGCTTCCTATGATTCTCACAATGACAGATACATGAATCCTTAAAGTACTTTTATAGGAGGCAGATGTCATATTTCCAACCCAAGCCTAACTATCCTAGTTGGTAGTGCTTCTATCACTTGGTTACCCTGATAATTTCAGTTTTTGTTCATGTGTTTTTAATTGTGGTGTTTTATCTACATAAACTGAAATGCTACATCAAAGCTGCAGAATGACGCAGTGAGAAAATAAAGCATTGCAGAACATTTCTTGACCTTCTGCGCTCAGTACTTGTCTAACACATATGCACATTAATACATGATAGATCGGTAAAACAATTAGGATATTAAAATTGTTTTTGTTGGACTATTATTACAATATTTAACCTAAATTTTGACTGGCAAAGTAAACACTTGTCATTTCAAAAGCCTACAGATAGCAGAACTAGAGATGAGGAAGAAAAGGTGGGGGTTTAAAAGAAGATTACCACTGTACAATCCTATTTTGAATTTTCAAAGCCCCCTATCACAAGTAGCAGAAAAGTATACACACATCCCATCTGTAAAGTTCTGAATGTTATGATCACACAGAATTCGGTGTCAGTGCCATTAATCCAAACAATGGGAAATACAATCAGCAATTGAAACTGTCAGTGCTGAATTGGTAAAGGACCGCAGAGTTAAAATTAAACAGTTGAAATTTTGGGCAATTTAACTTGAGGATATGATGAAGAAACTGCACTTCATATAGAAATCCTGTAATTTGCCTGTAAAAGCCCATTTTTTTCATGTCCCCCTCCACTCAAGTCTCCTTTTTCACCAATGAGGTCACCCAACCACATTGAAGATTCAGGGGATAAAAAAAAGATTCCGGTGGTGAAAGATATAGAGTTCAGTTTAGCGGAATATATCTTTTGACCTACAGATCATTTTGACATTATGGGTTTCAGTGAAGGTAATTTCTGATATGCATTTTTTTTCATCATATGCTTGTTTGAATTGCAGAGGCTTGGTAAAGGTTTGTATGAAATTACAACTGTGTATCCCTTTAAAAAGCAAAGATAAATTAGGCCACTATACAAATTTCCAAAATCTGATTCATGTAATATAGGTTGTGATAACATTCATGCACAAACATATACATTTTGCAAATTATCAAATTGAAATGAATATTTTACGACACAAAACATCATGATTTTTTTCATAGAAGATTTCTAACAAAATTTTTAGAATTTTGTCATTCTGGTGCCCATTATGTATAAAATGTTAGCTAGTATATATAGGGCAGGTTTAAATGCATTTAGACTCTTTTTTACATAATGCAAACAATATAACCTTTATGCCATGAGTATAGTGGTCCTTTAATAGCTTTGGGTGCCACTATGCTAAGAGAAAAAAGCAGGCTGCCACTGCTGACCTCTTCTAAAATCCCAGCTGTCTTGCTGATCCAGTACTTTTGAGGTCAATGGCCTGAATCATTTAGTCATATTAAGAGTTAATTTGCTATACTCTAAATTATTTATCTATGTCTGTGACTAGCACAAGGGAGAGCAACTTCAGACTTTGAGGACCAGGATCTTCACACGTTTTGTTTTTCTCTAACAGACAGCAGTAAATTTAATTAAAGGTGATTTACAAAGAGTCAGTAAAACGATTCTGTTTATATGAAAAAACCTGATCTGTGTGTGACACTTAAAAACTAGTCGATGTCGAATACCCCTAAACTAGCATTTTCAGATGGTGGCCGAAAAAGGCAGCCTACGTTTTCCTTTCTCTACTGGCCTAAGTTCAATTATCACAGTGCCTTATATCTATTTGGGAAGGAAATTGTGTATATTGCCATAACAGTATCTGTTGTTGGAAGCTTTCTTGTGGCACGTAAGGATGTTATATATATCAGCCACAATGCTGAAATCATTTTTTTGAAGAAAAGTAGTGATGTGGCTTAAAACAGGATTTATCAGTAAAAAGAATACTGGTTCTCAACGGCTCTTGTGCGACTTCGAGACCCATCGCTTTCATGGTAGTCTTCTGAGCTTCCATTTGGCGATTCTAGCAAAAGCTCTGCACTGTTGCTGCGACTTCTTGCAGCAAGGGTTCCTTCCACTCTATGATATGCTGGGTGGCTGCTGGAAGTTGGGTTGTCTGGAGGAGTCACAGGTTGCATATTACTTGCCCCAGGGCTGGAGAAATGGTGCTGGGTTTGGGTGTCAGTCCTGCAGCTCTGCTGCTGAAAAGTAGGAACAGCAGGTCCAGGCTCTAAAGCAAAGAAAGAGAAGAGATCTATTCTGTCATGTGCAGTCAGTTTCCTCATAAGTCACTCTACACAGATTCCAATGAACTCTTTTACTAAGTGGTTTTCTAAATTTTGGTCAGCTATATTGACATGTCACCTGCACTTTTTTTTTTTTTTTTTTTACAGCTCTCAAAAATCTACTTTAAATTCTTACATTAGGACCTGACTCAGCCCATCCTTTCTGTTCACAGAGGACAGATATTTTCCAAGACAGTCCAGATATGTTCATTATGAGTTAAGGGATATATTTCTTTATTTTATTTTCCTCCTATGTCTTCTTTATGTTGTTTGTAATTTTCACAGTCTGAATGTATGAAACCTGCTCTGTACCTCCATTTTCTTGTAATATGATGTATACTGTATATAGCTTAATATGCTTGGTAAATGAACAATGAAAGACAGTCTAATATGCCAAATGAGATTTCAAACAATTTGCTGTATTTTGTAACACTTGCAGTCTGCCTTAGAAACACTTTGTTATTAAAGCAAAATACAACCTGCTTCAGATACAAAGCAATAAGAAAGGCAGAATAGTTGTCAGTTGAGTGTAAAACTTGCAGCAGATCTGCTTGGGTTTACACCAAATACTTTGCGTTTAAGACTGAACGCTGGTCATTTCTGACAGTCAAACGTCTGATATTTCAAGGTAGCTGTGGAACTTGACCTTGACTTGATCTCTTAGCCTCAAAAGTATTGTGCAGTGGTGGGCTACCTTCAGCACCATCAGAGGTTGCCACAGCGTTACCTGTCAGAAGAGACTACAATCCAACTGTCAAAAAAAGGGTATTAGAGCCTATAGGTGCCTGCACTTTATACCTGCAACAGTTTTTTCTTTCTTTAAGTTTAACACGGTTTTATAGGAGAAAACATTAAAGGGGGAGCAAAATTCCACTACATAAAAATATACAGAAAAAAAGTGAATGGTAGTATAAATCCATATTTGTAAATTAGGTGTGTTTTCTTTAGAATGTTGAAGTGCAGTGTATTTAGTAATATCCTGTGAGAAGTATTTAGTTTGATGACTTGAAATTTTCCAAAGCAGTCAACCTAATAAAGAACTTTGAATATCATTGCTGCACATATGAAAATGTAGGGCTGGGTATGCAATTGCAATAATTGTCGTTGGAAAGGACCTTTACAATGACAAAAGACTGCACGATGCATGAAGGAGCGCTGTACATACAGCACCGTTCTGCTTTATGGAGGGGGAAGGGGGGGAAAAATGGAGCAGAACCCCGCTGCGATCTCTCCCACTCACTTTCATTATGATTGTTCTTTGCTCGTCTTCCATGAATCCGTCAGGATGACAGACAATGAGCGCTGTACACTAAGGATGAGCGAGTTTTTAAAACTCGATCTCGCTGCAAATTTGCCCGTTCTCGCTTACCGAAATTGGTAAGCGAGAACGGCCAGTGTAAATTCGCCGATCTTCAATTAAAAAACTAAAAAAATCGCTTGCTGTGCTGATCAATGAATGCAGCCACGGCTGCATTTATTTATCAGCTCAGTGTGCGATCCCAGCACTAGAGGTTAAATGGGGACAAGTCTTCCTATTAAAAACCTCTAGTGCTCTCTGATTGGCTGAGGAAAGGAAAATCCTGAGGACGTGCCAATCAGAGAGCACTAGAGGTTTTGAATGGGGAGACTTGTCCCCATTTAACCTCTAGTGCTGGGCATCGCACACAGGATTCCCAGGGCTGCATGAGTGCAGCCCTGGAAATCCACTGGGATGCCCGGGCACTAGAGGTTAATTAACCTCTAGTACGGGGGATCCCACACAGGAGGATTCCCAGGGCTGCATGAATGAATACAGCGCTGGAAATCCTCCTGTACTGATTTCCTGGAACTTCCGATGGGTCCGCGAAACCCATCGGAAGTTCGAGTAACTTTTCGCAAGAATTCTAGAAGCATTTTCACTCATCCCTACTTTACACATGCCAGATTCTCATCCAAGCCCTGAGGCGATTATTGGATTAGAATCATCTGATGTGTGTACGTAGCCTAAGGCAGCATGTGTTGGGTCACAGGCAAGACCATGTTGAAATAGCTTGACTTATAAAAACCAGATATTCAACAAGTACCACCATATTTCAAACCCTATTTACATAATAACATAATACATTACATAATAACGCTTGTATTGGAAAGAGCTCCATAAATCTAACATGCATTTCCCTATTATTTGTAGATAAATAATCGATTGTCAATCCAGTAAATCAAACATTTTTATTACAAGACAATATGAATTCTGATCTGTATATTTCTATCCTGGGAAACTGTGATTATTGTGATCATACCAATACAGCTTGTCTTTGAATACCTGTGCTGATTTAAAGTGAACAGTAACATAAATAAAAGTCTCACCGGGTATCGAACGCTGTGGAATGACATAGCTGCGTAGCGTGATGTCAGCTGAGCCACCAGATTCCAAGGGTATTGGATGAGAGTGAAAATGTTTCAGCATATCAAAAATAGTCTGGAACCAGAGGTGCTGTACATGACATTGTCCATTCTCATTCAGAGATAACCGTAGGTGCTGGAAAATAGAATACAATAAGGAAAAAAATTAATCTTTTTGTAAACTTATTTCAAAGAACTTAGCTGATCAAGCAAAAGGTCAAATCAATTATATAATTGTCAATGTTATGAGAATATCAGCATGTCAACTTAATTTAGGTAATATATATATTATATATTATTCAGAGTTACTCATGGTGGTAAAAGGAATAAAAAAAGATGATTGCCAGTATTTTTACAATTTTAAGCAATGTATGGTGCAGAATTATTATGCTGGGATGAAAGGTAACCTTATATAGGACGTAAACTTTCTCCCATATGTAGTTTTAGGAACCCTGTCTGTGTATTCCAATTACTGACTTTATTCTGCTTACCTCCTCCTATCCCTTTAGATTGTAATCTCATAAATGCAAAAGTCTTTCTTTTTCCTGTGTTTTCAGTGTTGCTGTATACACATCTCTGTTTCACTTCAGTGTACAATATACAAGATGAGCTGTTTAGTTATACACTACCCGTATCTCTCTCATTGTTTGTGTTTACACGTCTTCCTTCCACCTATGTCTATGGCTCTTTAACTGTTCCTTATCTGTATCTCCCTCATTGCTTGTGCCACTGTTTGCACTATGTGTTGTCTGTTGTACAGTGCAAGTAAAGATGGTGGCTGTATATAAAGCCTTATTAATTATAATTGATAATAAAATTGTTGCTGTCTGGGTGTACCAACATGAAAAAGTATGCTTCAAGTAATGTCAGTAAAAGTGATCACTACATTGCAGCTCTTGGTGTCTGGATAGCTAATCAGAAGGAACTTGCACTGGAGTCAAAGCCGAAGAACAACAAACATTATACTATGTAGGGGAACACAAGACACTACTTTTAGCTCCCTAATGAAGCCATTAGTGTCTGGATAGCCTATCAGATAGACGTACAGTGCAGCCACAGCGGGAGCGAAGCAAGCACAATAAAAATGTATTTCAGTAACTTGTAAACTTGAATATGTTGCATTTGCTAAAGTGCAAATCCACTTCAAAGTGTACCTAAACTATAATAATTATCTTGTCGTTTTTCTTCCCCTTTGGTCTCCTAAATGTTTCATTTATTGTGCATTGTTATATCTGTTTATTGCAAATAATACCCATGAGTACTGACAGAAATCTAGTGCTGCCCTGTGCCATGAACACTCCGTAATGTTATTTCAATGTTATTTCATGTTATCAGCCCTACCCAGTTTTCTCCTCTGTGTTTTGAGATACTACCTGTTATAGGGTGACAACACTGTTACTCCATTTGAATAAGGTTGTCACCCTAGGACATGGAGTGAGTTATTGACAAGATCACCAAGTGGAAAAATAAAAGAAAACTGATCCAATAAACAGACTGACTATCATTGCTTGTTTCAAACTTACTATGAAGAAGAAGAGCATCAATAAACATATTTATTATGCAGAAGCACTTTAAAAATAGTATAAATGGGGTACTTGCCTTTGCTTTGCCTTGAAAGTTAAACGTCAGCACATATTCTCCTGGACGGGTTTCACTTTGCCTGATGACAAAGAGTCCATGGCTTCGGGTTCCACCAGCAAGTACAAGCTGAGCAGCCTTGATCCTTGACAGTGTCCCATGGAACCAAGGGTAATCTAAGAGGTTAATTTCAGTATTCTCACTATCATCACCTAACACAAAAAGAAAATTAAACAAAGTTACATACATGTTATAATACATATGAAAAAGTTTAAATGTCACTACTTTATGTTAAAGCTCTCGGTAGTCTCATATCCTCCTTTGGCATACAGTACCATCTGTATGCTGATGACACCCAAATTTATCTGTCCACCCCTGACCTGTCTCCCTCAGTCCTGGATAAGGTCTCATGATGCCTGTCAGCCATCTCATCATGGATGTCTGACCGATTCCTGAAACTCAACCTGGATAAAACAGAACTCATCATCATCCCCCCCTCAAATTCCAAATCCCCCCCTGACATATATCTAACTGTTAACAACACTGTTATTCGGCCCTCCCCTCAGGCACGTTGTCTTGGTGTCACCTTTGACTCGGCCCTCTCATTCACCCCCCATATTCAGAACATTTCCAGGTCCTGTCACTTTCACCTACGCAACATCTCCAAAATCCGCCCCTACCTGTCCCCTGAGACCACCAAACTCCTTGTACATGCTCTTATCATTTCTCGTCTGGACTACTGTAACATCATTCTCTCTGGTATTCCACTAACACGACTCTCTCCTCTACAATCTATCATGAATGCTGCAGCCAGACTCATCCATCCTTCCCTCTGCTCCTCTTCCACTACATCTCTTTGTAGTTCTCTCCATTGGCTTCCTTTTCACCTTAGAATCAAATTTAAGCTCCTGTGCTTTGCCTTCAAATCCCTACACAGTTATTGTCCCACTTACATCTCTGACATGGTTAAAAAATACTCCCCCTGCCGCTCTCTCCGCTCCTCCAATGACCTACTAATGACTTCCTCACTCATAACCTCATCACACGCACGGATACAAGACTTTTCTAGAGCTGCTCCAACTCTCTGGAATGGTCTTCCTCGTCCTATTCGGCTTGCTCCTACTTTCTGCTCATTTAAAAGAGCACTCAAAACCCATTTTTTCAAACTTGCCTACCCGGCTTCTTCTGTCATTTGAAACCATCACTACTTCCCACACTACATATCTCACATCCTTTGTGTGTGAAATTCCCCACCTACTAGATTGTAAGCTCTTCGGGGCAGAGTCCTCTCCTCCTGTATCACTGTCTGTATTAGTCTGTCATTTGCAATCTCTATTTAATGTACAGCGCTGCGTAATATGTTGGCGCTATATAAATCCTGTTTATTAATAATAATAATAATAATAATAATAATAATAATAATAAAATGCATATTTAATACATTTAGGGGAAATAGATTAATAGATAAATAGATTAAATAGGATGTTTATTATGATATTATTTGTAACAATTAGAGATTAATCATGCAAATTAGCATTGTATTATGTACTCCTTTGCTCTTTTTATGGTAGTTTTAATTATTTGGAGAGCCAGAAATGTGCAGTATTGGTAGCAGAGAGGCCGGAAGCATGGCAATGAAAATACACTGTAGAAACTTTGTTGAAGGTAAATCTCCTACTACTAATGTTCTCAAGTGAGTATTGACCAATTTAAAGGATTGGTACCAATAATTTGAAAATATATATATATGTATGTATGTATGTATATATATATATATATATATATATATATATATATATATATTGCAGTTTATTGTCTTACTTATATCTGTCTACAGTTCATTGTTATACCTGTAGGCATCTAAAGATATATCCAATCCTGTATTCTACTATTAAGTGTGCAGTAATTACATTCTTTTCCAGGCAGATAATACAATTCCCACATTAGAATAGCTATTTTTCTGCCTTAATTTAGAACGCTTAGGACACAAAAACTTCAATATAATCAAGGGATTATCCCGTGTATAATATATATATATATATATATCTCATATCATGCAAGCTGTTCTGTTCAGAGACCTGTATTGCTCTGCTACAACTCATATTGATGGGCAAATATCTGGTTTGTAATTCATCAACATATGCATTGCAAACTGCTCGATTAAGTACGTCTGTTTTAAAAACAAAATGGTATAGCCAGAGTTTAGGATGATACTGTGTATTTTTGTATTGCATAGTTTACCTGGCCCATGGCTAGCTCCTGCATTTTCCAAGGTCTGGAGGAAGTTCTCCAGGGGGACATGCATGATCTGTTCCATTGTGGCGTGTTCTCGACTTCTTGTTAGGGTAGCTAAAGCAGCAGGAGGTGTGGCAGATGCATCCTGACCACATGCATCCACAGGACGGTAAGACCCTAAGGAAAATTAAAAAATATAAGAAAAAAAAATAGCTGATCTGGCTAAAAGTGTATAGGAAATGATACAAGAATCATCTAAGGAGTCTTGATGGGGAAAAAATCTACCTTCCTGCTGAACTACTTACCTTCAGCAAGGAACTCACAGCTACACGATGAGACTCGGCTGGGCAAACATGCTCCCTGCTCACAGGAAGAAAGTTCTATGTCATCCCCACTATCCCTGTAAAAAATAAGAATTGCTAGTCATGTTATATTCCAACAGTTTTTAAAACAAGCAATGTATTGTTCCAGCTGAGTGATGGTATAGATTGATAGAAAGCTAAACATCAAACAAAAAAATCCAAAAATCAACAGAAGTTTTTCCAACCTTAAATTGTTCATATACTAATCAGACGCCCCCCTCCCAAACTATATTGATGTCACCAACCCACATCCAGAAACAGATGGACTTAACATTCATCTATGATAGCAAACTGTTGCACAACTTTTTATCACCCTGTATTCTGGTTCCCTAGCATGTTATCACTTTTCAATGACTTTAGGATAATACTTTTTCAAAATGTATGGTTTCAGCTTTACACTGCATGGCTCTATGCTGATCTATCTAAAGCTGCGTACACACGTCCAATTTTTATCGTTGGAAATGAACGACGAACGAACGACGAACGATCGATTGGTCAAAAATCGTTCGTAAAAAAAGTAACCAACGACGCCGACGAACGAGAATAGTCGCTGGAAATGAACGACCGGACCGGCGGATCGGATTGGACGACGATCGTTTACCATCTATCGTGTGTACGGTCGTTCATTGATCGTCCATGGTCTGAGCATGCGTGATGAACGAACGTTCGTTCACTTCCTGTCGTGCACGTCACTTCCTGTATCGCTCAAACGATCGCATCTATTGTGTGTACAATATCTGCGAACGATCGTGTCGTTATCTGCATGTACAGGATCGGTGCTATACGATCGTTCGCCGATATCGTGCAGGATCGTTCGTCGTTCGTTTACCAACGATAATTATTGGAAGTGTGTACGTAGCTTAAGAAATAGCCAAATCCTTAATCATGTCTCATGACTCAAATGTATTTAGCAGATACAAAGTAGTGTAATTGTAACTAACAATTGCTTTTCCTTCTTTTCTTCCCCCTAGACTGACCTAAGGTAAGCCAACCTCCATTTCCGCAGCTTTGGGTCCAGTGGTTGTTTACATTTCCATGCCACTCTTCTGCTTATGCCTGTGCAGTCCCTTTACCTTCCATTGGGCTCTATATATTCTTGTCTATCTTAAAACATCCAAATGAGGTTAAAGGGGCTGTGCTGCATAGACACAGGTCGCAGTTGTGTAAGTTCTGAACTGTGCAGGGGGAGGGTGGACTAAGTTACTGTAGGAAGGGAGCTGGAGGATAAGGGAAAGTTTGAATAAAGTTCACTCATCCCTTACATTAAAGGGCATCTTCTTTACCATTGTTTCAGAGTTTTCTTAAGACAGCTGCAGTTCCAGATTTTACATGCAGCACAACATGCTGGTGAAATGTGATCCTGTTCTGAGACCAGTAAATGGAAATAGAGGAAATGACCCTCTGGGTTCTCTATGGGAACCTCTGCCTCTCATATCAATGTCAAGTAATTGCACAAAGAAGCACACAAAAAGCACAGTGATACTGTCATTTGGTTTAAAATCACGTAATAAATGAAAACTGTAATGGTTTATTCAAAAATATTATTAGTATGTTGATAAGAATCATTTCATTAAGTTTGCAATAGATGATCGGTGCCTCCAAAACAAAAGTAAACATTGAATATTCAGTATAAACCATTAAAAACACAATATTCCAATGAATGATCTTTGTAGATGTGTTTCAACCAGCTATTTTTTTAGTATGAAAAAAAACTACTCAAGTCATTTAAAACACCTTTCACCTGCATTTCAGAGACATTATGGGAGTGAGCCACACTAGGGAGAGAGCTCATCAAACTTTTATGTTGAGAACTACTTACCCAGGATCGATGCAATCCTGTATGTCAGCAACCCAAGAATGTTTTTGCAGAGAGTCAATGGTTTCTAATATATATTCTGCACTGTTTTCTACCTACAAAACATCATTGTACATGAATAAATCACAAAAATATTATCAGTCATTAATATAAATAATAATAATATCTTGGTGTATGCTTTAAAAACTGAAATTAAGGCCTCTATTTAAAGTTGTGATAGGAATTAAAGATGCCTTAAATTGCATTTAAGACATACCAAAGCGATTTTACAAACAATATTCCTGTAAGATATTTTTGGCATGCCTTAAGCATTTAGAACACATTGAAATATATTGCAGATTGATGAATCAAGGCATGGACATTGCCTGAAAATTTAGAATGTACTTTACTACTGACAACAGAGCAAAAATAACTGTATTATTTTTTCAGAGAACATGTGCAGTGTGTACTATCAGAGAATAGCATTTTCAATTCAGGTATAATAGCTTACTATTGCACATTTACCATATAATATCTAATGTCTAAATAATGTCTAATTTGTCTAACTAAAGATTTTTCATCTGTTTTTCATGAAGACCTCTATAACAATATAACAAGTATTAAAGTGGCCACTAATATTTTTTTATAACACAACCCATTATCTGCGACTCACCAGATTGCACAATTAACATGTGAATAAAAAAGCAGATTTGGTCTATCCGAGGATGATGCAGATGGACCTGGCACATGGTTTCTGTACCCTGTTTATATTGACACATTGAGGACAGCAATATACAGTCAATAAACACCAGATTTTGATCCAACATTCCACATTCAGATTAAGCTTTAACACTGACCATCTCTGTCTGCTGTCAAACAAGTTTCTCTTTTATTCTATTTGTAGTAATAGTAGTAGTAGCTGTACTAATAATCATAATTTCATCACATAACATAATAATAATAATTCTGAAGCCAGCAGATATATTTCACTCAGTCTGTTTACATGCTGAATATCTTATGCATTTTAATTTTCTGATGAAGGTTTTTGTGGTTTGGCGTATCCTTATTTCACCCTGAAGGTTGCTGAGGCTCTTTCACACATCAGGAAATGCCAGTATGCGACCATTCCTCTGCTCACCAAAGGCCTGGCTGGTGGACTATATTGTGGCTGGCATGTCTGGCCCTAAGTCCCCTGATGCTAAGCAATGACGGATGCTGCCAAGTCTCTGCATTTATCTTTAGCCTGGTCCAATAGAAAAGTCCAAGCCTTATGTAAATCACATATTTAAATTATCCCGATAATGACGATCATAAATTATAGAATATCTTGATTGAACAAAAAAAAAATGTTTGCTGACACATGTGTGACCCAGAAAGCTGACCGTAAATAAACCACCCATGTTATCACTTAATAAACATACTGTATACACTCTTAGATTGTAAGCTCCTCGAAGCACGGTCCTCTCCTCCTCCTGTGTCACTGTCTGTCATTTGAAACCCCTATTTAATTTACAGCGCTGCATAATATGTTTGGGCTTTATAAATACTGTTAAAATTTAATATTAATAATAATAATAATAATATTATCAACAATAAAATTAACAAAGTATAACCAGTAACGACAGAGTGCAGTCCGAAACCCTTTATTATTCACTCTAATATCTGATTAATAATAGTCAGAACATTGAACAGAGTATGGAAAATTCTCTATAGGTGGCTTTATAACAGCAACCAATTATCCTACTTCTTTCAGGACTTTCACACTGAAAAATAATGGCAGCTATAGTAAACTCCTATGCCAGTCCCATTGTTAATCTCACTACTGGTGTAAATGTGCCCGCGACTTTTCGGTCATTGGACAGCTGACACCTTGCGGAAGGGATAGGGAACCTTCGTAATTGGCTCCTGATCCAGTGATAACTATAATAACAAATCAGAGTGATCACTTTTTCAGGCCACAGAAAAAGCTGCTGTGATTTGTTTTCTATCCCGCACTGTGCATCACTGAACTCCTCACAAAAAAAAAAACCTTAATTCTGTGATTGGGACCCATCAGTTGAATGAAACTTTATGAAATAGGTACAGTTTATAGAAAATATATTCATGCAGAAGTTACTGTACCCATTTAGAAGTTTAATTTTTAGTGAAATGTGAACATAACAGCAAAGTTACCTTTAGAACAAATGTGTTGTCCTTATCGGGCATTTCAAGCGGCATTGTAGTGCGGACCTCGATGATTGCAGAAAGTGGAATGCTAACTTTAGGTTTTGAGGACTGTAAAAGAAAAATAAACACATCAAAAAATATAAATGATGCCACAACGGGTTAATATGAGCATAACAGAAAGAGCACAGAGGGAAGAGTTTGTGCTAAAGAGTTTGGGCTAAATTTTTTTACACTTTACTCAATGTAACTTTTTATTATTACTATTGGACACTAGTTGAATGAAAAGCATCCTAATGACATTTCTTTTATACAAATGAGAATAAATTAGGGTCTTATACACCTGCCAAATATATATTACCCGTTTTAATTCAAAAGCTGTATTCATAATGGGGGATACATTACTTCAAAAATTTAGTCTATGCAGGAAGTGGGTGAAATAACTACAATCAATTTTTTCTGTGCAGTCAGCCTGAAATTGGATAATAAAAGAGCAGCAGATGGACAGGTTATCATTCTCCTCTCACCTCCTGTTCCTAGTTAGCACATGTGAAACACAACTGCTTTATTTCTAGTGTTACCCCCCTTCCCCATCTCAGTGCTGCTGTATAGGGGATTTCAAGAAGCTAAAACACTTTTATTAGCTACATAAAAAAATATTAATATTCATTATTTTTTTTTAAAGTAATACAAGACTGTATATTTTTTTTAATATAAGCCATGGTTCAGCTTTTATAATCATGCTGTCATGATGATATTAGGCTTCTCTTCCTGTTTAAATGAAAAAAAATGGGTCTTTTTAAAAATCTGTATTGCCCTTGCCAACCTTTTGCATTTTCCCGATCTGATTGGTGGCACTTGGCATCAAATTTCCTCTTTCTGCTGTTTCCAAAAAAACAGCCTCACTTTATCAAATGTAATGTAATTTTTATTAGTATATGCCTATATAGTGGATTTGAATCCGACTTATTCTGTTTACATAAAACAGATGTGGCTAAAATACAGGGAATATTCCACTGGGTAGAACCATACAATTTTCTTAATGATCTGGCAGACAAGGAAGATTAAACAGGTTTTTACTTTGAAATGTAAATAGCAGGGTTGTCTCTATGCCTTCATTTGTTAAGGCTGCCATTAAGTTCATAGTACTCCCACCCCGATCAATTAGCCCAACCACAAAGGAAAGTAAGGTTGTGCATAGATGGCTCCGAGGAGTGCAGCTGATGCCAAGACAAGTCATTTGAATATTTTTGCTTTATTTCTTTGTGTGGGGAAAATCTGTCCAAGCCGTGGGTGCCCTGATACAACTGCATATATCAGCTAGATAGTTCCAGTGTTGCACTGACATATAAAAGGCCTGGAAGATATTGGATATATAAATAAGCAGTGCCAATAACAAGACAGTTTCAGCCTTACAGTAAAAGGAATTTCTGGTGTTTAATTTGCTGTATTTCTTTATATTTATCTGACACCAACATTTGTCCACTGAAAATATTATGCCAACACAGCAGGTGATAGTGATAGTTGGGGTGTGCTTTGTGCCAGAATCAAAGCCTTAGACCCAAAGGCAATGCCATCTTAACAAACAGAAAGCAACCAAACCAAGGAGCTGAATAGCTTTTAGTCTGAGGGGTAAAAGAAAATACTTTGTGATGCCTACCTGCCGGCACCTTTGGTTATATATGGACAGAATACATAATAAGTTTTTTTAAAGAAGACCTCAGCTCTGATTTGCTATATTATTGGCAACATGGAAAAATAAAAGATTTTCCTTTTGTTTGGAATGCGTACACTTGTGTTCACTGAAGCTCATACTTGTGTATCTACAGTGTGATATATTATATAATTGGTGTCGCTGACTGCTTATCTCAGTTTTGGTGATTTCACTACTGTGCCGATCACCGTTTTTCTTGCTGGTAATGAGGTTGTATCAGAGGACTGGCAGTGCATTGATCACCTTGCTTCTTCTTCATCTATTTTGCCAGTCTAGGTTTCCTCAACCCCTATTGCTGCTACTTGGACCTTACCCCTCCAGTCATCATGGTACTGCGCTGACAAGAGGAAGCAAAGTCCTGCTCCTCCAAGAATAGAACTTTATTTAAAGGGAATCTGTCTCCAAGTAAGGAATGCTTTATACATGCATTACTTTGGTCATCTCTAAATAACATGTTTCTGCTAAGTGTATATCTGAATAATGCTACAAAATAATATAAAAATATACTGTGGGTGCAACCATACAAAATAATTATCTCTATGTTTGTGGCACAGACGGCCGTAAAACCTGGCGAGATGTTGCAGCTTGGGAAAGATTTTAAATGAAAGGCAACAAAGCTGTGGATTTGCTATAGCTTGTTTGATGCATAAACTAGATGAATTGATTGTATATTTTCCATTCTGATCCACAGACCGATGATTCAGCCATATTCATGACAAGGGTGGCTTTAAAGAATTTCAAATAAGCTTGTATGCCCTAATCTAAAACCCACATCAAGGACTTTTATCTCAGAAGATTGCTACTTTGATAACCCACTACACTATGCAACATCACAAGCAAAGCTCTCATCACCCAATGCAGGGCTAATCTCAAATACAAAGTTTTTTTTTAAAGAGATGTACTCCTTTACCCCCTTTCTGTTGACAACAGGGACACAGATAGCATGGTTACCCTTTCATCTGTGAAAAACTGAATTGATGTGGAAATGTTTGATTGCAATCAAAAAAATAATTAACTGATGGGAGAACGTCTCCTATTAAAATCCTAATTGTTTTTGCTAGATAATCTGAAAAGGTCAGCAATGCTATATCAGTCTATCCTCCCAAAAGCATTGGCACCTCCTCATGCACCCAACACCCAATTCCATTTCTATTTCTTCACTTCATTGGAAGATTTTAAACAAACTTCAAAACCTATCTATCTATGTGATTATAATTAGGTGCTGTGATTCCTTTTACTGACTTCCCGTAGAAATGCTTCTCATTCTGCTTTTTTTGGCAGAATGCTGCACCCTATTTATTTTTATTCAAGTGATTGGGTTTAAAAAAATTAAGAAGCTTTTATATGTTCTGTACTTTTAAACATATGTTGAAAAAGCATAGAAAACACTTGAATTATGCACCATTCTTATTTTTGGAATACTTCTCATCACCTTCTTTGTGCAGTTAAAAATGGTGCTAAGTGGTGTTATTTAAAATGTGTTTTATACCACAATGCACATTACATACAAATGATTGGTAATGCAGGTATCACCAAAGGACATTTAAAGCTCATTGAAAAGGTAAAATGCTAATAACACAATCAAACCAATGCAATCCTTACTGAGTAAGATGTAAAAATGTGACAGAATGTCTACAACTAAGTCTGTAAACATGAGCGGGCTATTTATTAGAGTGCAGAGTCAGGTGGTGAATCAGAGCCAGCAGATGGTAAATTAGTTAAATAAAAGCAGAACAAGAATGAGGGATGACCCCGGTTCCCAGGAGTCTTGGAATACATTTACTGAACACAATTCATGGAACATATTGCAAGTAGGAGGTCAATCGCCCCCAGTACACTACACTAACTAATGACTGTGACTACAATTCTGATTTTATCCTCCAACATATGATCATATATTCGTCAGAAAGTGCAGGAAACCATTTTTTTAGTTGGTAATATTAACATTGCAACCAACATCACCAATAAGATAAAAAAATATAAAATTCCTCAAAATTCAGAGACATTAAAAAATTACTAGTCATGTAGGGATAGCCAAGCCAAAATGGCTGCTTCCTGTTTTGC
Organism: Pyxicephalus adspersus; assembly: GCF_032062135.1. Taxonomy (NCBI): domain Eukaryota; kingdom Metazoa; phylum Chordata; class Amphibia; order Anura; family Pyxicephalidae; genus Pyxicephalus; species Pyxicephalus adspersus. Next base: position 141,963,757 of record NC_092858.1, read on the forward strand.
ATAGGTAATAACTACCTAGCACTGTTAGGGCCATTTCAGCTTCTTGGAGAGGCACAGTGCTCCCAACCTCTTCCATTGAGTAAAGATCAGTAGATCACGTTGCAGTTCACAAAATCAGTGGTGATCTGAAGATCTGCAGCTGGGTGCGAACCTTTTGCCTGTGGTGTGGTTTGCCTCTCTCAGCCACACAGTAGCAAGTTGCTTTGCACCCAGGAGATGCAAGCTTCATGGATATTAGCCCTAAAGTTAACTGAACTCCATTTTTATAATCCCCTTTGCACCCTTTGCTACACCTCCCAGTGCTGAAAGCATATTTGAGATATGAACCACTGCTCTGACTCTGAGGGTATAGCGTTTGGATTTCTAACGCTCTAACAATTCCATATGCCCAGATTTCCAAATTAATATTCTTTTAGAATAAAATGTTTTTGGTCTGATGCTTAAACTATTAAATTACTAATAGTTGTATACTACATAAAAACCTAAATTCTACTTGGTTAGATTTATTCACCAAAGCCACTATAAAGACAAGGAGTAGTAAACAAAAAAAAAAAAAAAAGTATGTGTGGACAACTGGTCTTTATACTTTTTGCCAAAAAACATCCAAACTTCTTATCTCAGAATTATGTAAGAAAGTACCTTTAAGCTCAAACAGTCAAACAGGGAAAAGGCAAAGAAAAACAAACCCAATTAAATCACTGATATTTATTTCTTTAAAAATCCAGCCTCTTTATATGATAATAAATATAAGATTTTAACAAGTGCTAGGTGCTGCAGCATGGTTTAAAATACCGGAAAAGCGCTGGACCGCAACTCTTAAAGTTGGACTGGACTCAATGCACTGTTTCCAGTGGCCCCAGAACACAGCTACAATTATTAGCACTGCTCTCCAATTAAGGGTTTTAATTGAGCATTAAATATCTCTGCACTCAGCGGAACTTGTACTATCAATAACACAATGTATTGCAAAGGAACACGAGCAACAATTATTTATAGTATCAGGTCTTGGTCTGCATACAAGAAGCAATAAAGGTTTTAGGTTATAATTGCAAGCCGAGTTGCTTAATCCATGATGAGAATGATGCACTTAATAGGAACAAGACAAGTTTATAGAATATACACAAAATATTTTAAGAGAAACAAAGTCATGCATTGTTGCAACTCATTTAACAATATCTTTTTTTTTTTTTTTTAGCACCAATTACTCTAAGTTTCATCATAAAGTGCTGAGTACAGGTCAAAATGTCTATTTACACACAGTATCATTTTGTGTTTCTTTCCATTTCCAAATAGGACATTAAAGCTGAAAGCATGCAACAGAGAGTTCTTTTGTGACATCACCTTCTAGCCAGTCCACACACTTGACCCTAAATAATGCGCTTATTATACAAAGCATACTCTAACATATTTCCGTGTTTTATGGGGTTAGTGTAGGAGGTCCACAGATATTCAGCAGCTGGATGCAGGTCTCCTTGGCTTCATAATATTCCAAATTCTCAGCCAGGACACGCCCTAAAACTATCCCCTACACATTCCCAGCGTACCACTGGGACAGCGAACTTGCAGTTATAATAGCTTTCCTATGCTATTACGCTTCACTTATTCACTAATAAACAATGATGTTTTGTGGATTTCATAACCGTGAATAGATAATACTCAATAATGCTGAAATACACTTCCTACAATTCTGAATCAATCTCTAAAAAGATGTGAATTATTGGAGATGAACAGTCAATGCTCAATTCCTAAAAGCGGATTTTCAGGCCGATATATAAATGCAGCTTTGTACTAATTAATGCATGAAATTTTATATGTTTTACATACAAGCATCATATGTACTTGGATTTTGAAAAAAGGTGGGAGAAGATTTAATGAGAGATGAGCTCCTCCGTTTGCTGCTTCTACTTTCACTGTCAGCTTATGGCTAGGAGAGGGCAATGAGAAATGTTTGTGTTACTTATTATTTGACTACAGTAAGGAGAAAAAGGCTTTACTGTGGGACACAGCTGCTTTATTCTCGGGACTCAAGTGAATGGATAGAGAAATAATTTGGCAAGTAAAACAGAAACTGTATGTGTTTTTATATTTTTTTTCTTTACCTGGAATGCAAGCTTATACGATGAGTGGGGAAAAGTTGTAGGTGAGTGGAGGCCCCTGTTTTGTGACTAAACTTTTTAGTAAGCACCCAAAAATAGCTAGGTAGTTACTGAAAAGTGCCGGGTGGTTCACCCATTTATAAGAGTCTGGGGAGAACACTGTATATATAAAAGCATTTCAAGAGGTTAACAGACTCAATATATTTAAACACAAAATGTTTCGTGCTGAAAGATATATTCTACACGCAATGAATGCCTATCCAGGACAAGAAATAAATCGTGCAGCCCCTTTTAGCCACAATATACTGATAACATACACCACAGCTATCCAATTCAATTTTATAGGACCAAGAACCTTTGTGGTTTTAGTATTTCGATAATTATCACAATTAAAGCATTTTTGGATTCAAAAAGGTTAGGTTAACTATGCAAATTTTTTTATATGTAAACTGATTCTGGACCCAGTTAATCTGTTCCTTGAGCTTTCACCCCCCATTAATGATATGGCTGCAAATTTCATCATAGTTGAAATTTGCACTAAATTCACAGCCCAGGGACCACATTTAGAACTGGTCCCAATGTGGTCACAAATACAGTAACTGCTAATCAACCATAATAGCTATGAAATAATTAAAAGGGAATGGTTGCTATGTTATAGGGAACATTTTAAAAATGTTAATTAAGCCTAAATATATTTACAGTTTGTTTGGAATTCATACAGAAACATAGCAGTTTACTTCCTATGCTTCAGCTACAGCCTCATAGCATTATGTTTGCAATGTGAGATCTAAGGCTAGATGGCTGGTCCCACAAGATTTCCATTAAGATTTGGTGAGATCTACTGTATTTTAAGTATCTTCCTGTTTAGCATGCAGGAAACAGCTAGAAAAACAAACAATAGCACAGAACTCCCCATTCTTCCCCAGTTGGTGGGCTCTCTTGTTTGTAGTAGGTTTTACAAAGTAGTAGAGCTCCACCACCATAGGATTTCTTATTAGAATAAGAACATAAAAGATGACACATCACATTCTCATAATAAATCATAAAGCAAACAAAGACATCTTACCTTTGGAGGCACAAAAAATTCAAGTAGAAATCTTTCTCCCTCCATTTTCACAGCTTTTCTTAAAAGCAATCGACATTTTTGCCATTGAGAGCTACCAACACAGTTTGTGTCATCTGCCACCATGTACCTGAGAGTTCCTTCCCTTTGAATGTCCACAACATCGATTTTGGCTGCCTGCATTTTAGACAGCCGTAACTTGTGAGTCCATTTTTCACGAGTTTCTACTTGTTCCTTGTTACCCGATGTGCAATTTTCACGTTCTGACCGTTTAATCTGCACGTTGTCCAGACTTGGCTCTGGAGAAGACTTCCTGTGCCACATTTCCTTCATGCCATCCACCACACACAAACTCATGTTTCTTAGGGAGAACCCCTTCTTAAATTTTGGCTTGGAGCTCCCATGGACTGAAACATCCTCAGAGCTTCGTGAATGGCCATAGGAAGAGACCTTGTGGACTTGGGTCTGAGTCCGGCTTAAGTGTTTATTTGCGACAGGGTTGTCCATGCTGTCTAAGGACTCGGTGGAAGTCTCTTCTTTCCTGGGGACAAAATCCCTTGCTAAAGGCACCTGGCAGTTTTGTAATCCAACAAATGGAACAATATTATATTTTGTTGGAGAATCTGATACGTATACCCTGCTCACCTCAAAACTAAAGAAGTCTAAAAAGTTGGCAGCATAATGATGAGAGAATGAGGTCTCTGCTCCAGGGACATTATAATGAGGATTTTCTCTCAAAAACTGACAGAACTTCTGAGCAAAATCCACAGCAGCAGCTTGTGCATGGAGCTCACAGAACTCCTTCCAGTCAGGAAGCTGGGAGGAAGAGTCTTGATTAGGTGCATCACCATTCATGGCTGTTCCATTCCACTCTTAGAAATCTGAAATTAAATAAAAATATATATTGTTACTTTACAATGGAATTTACAAAATAATCTGGGGCTTCTTGGTCTGCATGTTGCATTAGACCATTTATTTTAACAGTTGTCCCATAAGATTCTACAGGTATGTGCTTTCAGACATTTTATGCATGTCATTTACCTGTAAAAGCCTTCCGTGTGTATACATCTAAAATGCCTGATACTGTTATTGCATGCCACTATCTTGAATGTATTGTCTGCAAATTCTCAATGTGCACTAGAAGCAGCAGCAAGTCAGACAGACCCCGCCTGGCTAAAGGACATTCAACACCATCTAGCTCTTTCCTCCCCAGTCACGCTGTCCCTGGGCCACCACTTTTGTTTATTGATTTTTATTATGGAAGCTCAGAATCATACTTGGTTCCTTCCAAATACGATCTATCTAGGAAAGTCCCCTTGTCCAGACTGACAACGGCCCATCAAAAGATTTTGATATCTGCATAACTTTTCCCAAGGGCCAGGCCATCAGAGCTGAGGGTTCTCAAGAGCAGTGCAAAGTCAAATAGCTGTGCTGTTGAGGATTAGCAAATATTATGGTTGATCATACTGCAATGCATGGTTCCTGCATGCAATTATTTTTGTATGCTGCTGTGTGGTAGGCTCCCACCATACAGTACAGTGTTCTCCCCAGCCCGCTTTAGCCGGGCTCACCAACCAGCACTTTTCAGTAACCACCTGGATGTTTTTGGGTGGTTATTGAAGAGTTTGGCTACATTACATGGGCTGCCAACCACCTAGAGCTTCCTCCCACTGACTTAAAATGTTTACACCTTCTACAGCCCCCACTGTTGGGATCTCGCTATTTGATTGGTATCCCAAAGCTTACAGCCATTGAAGATATTTTCCTGCCAGTGGAGATTGAAAAAATAATTGAAGATTCCTCAATAGGTTGGGGATTGCTGCATCATTATACAGGGTGACTGTCACACCCTGATCAAGTTTGTGATCCTAATGTATGAAACTCTTTGATGGTTGTTGCACCTTACTGTATGTGGGGCTACCTGTAATACTCATAATACCATTTTTTACCATTCTGCCTATGTAAGCTGGCCATATACAAACTATAAAGAGAAGAACCAATCCAGCATTTTAATCAGAACTGTACTGATCGGTGGAGGATGAGCTTGTGTTATCAGCCAGTTTGCACAGCACCTGCTGAAAAATAGGTCAGATTTATATAGTTTTGGGTGCCCTGCAGTGGAAGCAAGTCCATGATCCTATCAATGCCTCACCCCAGGAAGTTCCTGACACCACAGTGATCCTCATTGGCCCTTAGATGGCCACTGATGCTGTAATAGCAGGAGTTATTTGGAACCCGGTGTCTGGCTCTGTATGCGGCAGTGCCACACATAAAGCCGGGTTCTATACTACAAAGTGTGAGCACCATAGAGTGTAGGGATAAAACAAAAAGCCACCAGGAGCTTTAGTTTGGGTCTACAATAAAGCTACTGTGTTTATAAGCACCTTTAGATTTAGGGTGGCCAACCACAATACAACCATCATTAATACAATACATCAAAAAAGATCAAAATCAACAACAATACATTAAAAAGAAAAAAAGAACACGGCTGGAGAGATATATGCTCATCCTCCAACAATTTACTCCAGTGCCAGGACCAACAATGCTTGTAGTGCATTCACAGTATTTTAATCCTTTTCTTTTGCTCCATAATATCATATTTAGCCTCCTAGCATGGCAGAAATAGTGGTTATTGCAGGCTTTTCGTCAAACCAGAAACATCACTTGAAATAATTGTTTTATTTATGGCTACGATTAGATTTTATCAGCTGTTTTTCAGCATATTCCAAACCTCATCTCCTTTATTTTTATGAGACATTTGTGCAGTAAATGTCAGCGTCTTCAGTTTAGCAAACACCAGACATTTCTGCAAGCTGAGAAATTAATTCGATAAAGAATTTTTGTTACATGATGCGGTTTTAAAATGTTCATGTTTTTAATATACTGATGACCGAGATCAGTTAGGTGTGCACAGAGGTGTAACTTACATCCATAGGGCCCCATTGCAAAAGTCTAATGCCCCCCTCCCCAGCCACCTCACTTTGTGACACCTGGCAATGTCATTGGGACAAGAGTGTAATTGATCCTCACATAAAGTATGTCTAAATCAAGGAGAGCTGTCAGCAAAGTCAGTACACTACTTAGGACCAGTCCTGTGCATAGAAGATGCCGGAGAAGAGCAGGCAATGTATTATTAATAAAATATTAATTCTCCAGATAGATACAAAGCATGTTCATGACATTGTGGTTTTATAGTAGTCTATCAAAAAAGTAAAATTATATTAATTGTAATGTAATATAATTAATAAGTAAATAATTGTATGTAATTACATAAACCTTAGTGCTCCTATACACAATGAATAAACTTCGAACAAATTTCCTTAAACTGCGGTTTTCTCACAATTACAATGTCAGGACTTTTTTTTTGTTGAAAAGACGCTGGGATTTTCCAACCTCAGAAATACTGTGTTAGACATACGGGGTTAATGACAAAATGATGGCCAGGATGACCAGAGGCAACACATTTACCCACAAATAGGGGGTATGGAAAGGAGGTCATTGACCAACAACAGCATTATTTCATCTGACCTCAGCTCTACCAAAACAGGGACAGACAACCTTCATATTGGGAACCCTTCTGACTTTCAAGTCCTAATGTAGTGTTGTGGGCTTCTATGGCCATTACTGTATAGCCAAACCAATTTATTTAGAGTGGGGAACGGTTAATCATTTTTCAAGGTAGTTAATGCTGTGTTTCTGTCACAGATAGAATGGGAAATTCAAAATTTTGTAACAAAAACAAAGTGAAAATGGAAAATGTCTTCTAACATGTCTGCTCACTCCTTGTTGCATCTTTAGGACAGAAGGTGAAATCCCATCTCCTTTCATTCCAAAACTAAACAGTTTATCTCAATTTTAATGTGTAAAAAACCTTGTGCCTGTGAATATATTGTAACTGTATGTATATGGGCTCAGTCATATTTGCTTATTACATATGCAAGCAATTCTTCCCCTGCTACATAATACATTACTGCTCATTTTAAAAATGCAAGTCTATGAGTCAGCTAACACCAAACAATGCATTCCCTCAACAATCATTTAGAAGGGAGGAAGAGTAATTGCACATTGAGTATTTTCTCCCTCTAGTGTAATCTAAAGATCTCTGTATTTAATACAATAACCAAAATTGTGTCCTTTTTAAAGAACCCACTTTATTCAAAAATATCTTCACACTTTTTAACCTCAGAGCTGCCTAGATTTTTAAATATTACAATTGTATCTCATTTACTGAGTTGGGAAAGATGTTTAATCTATATATATATATATATATATATATATATATAAAATTGGATGTAGTGTGTGTATATGTATGTATGTATGTATGTATGTATGTATGTTCCACCATCACTCGAAAACGCATGGAGACATTTCAACCAAACTTGCCATACATATGACTGAGACTTATGTGAGTGCACCGCTGATCTTTGTACAGCGCTGTGCTATATGTCAGAGCTATATTTGGTAATCACTAGGAAACGCATGGAGACATTTCAACCCAACTTGCTATGTTCCACCATCACTCGGAAAGGCATGGAGACATTTAAAATAAACTTGCTAGACATATGACAATGCGCTTTGTACAGCGCTGTGCTATATGTCAGCGCTGTGGTATATGTTATATAAATGTATAAGAATACTGTGTGACTGTGAGAGGACATTAGAGTGTCAGCTCCTCTGTATAGAGACTGATTGGTCTAGCTCAGTGTTTCATTGTACAGCACTAGGGTATATGTCAGAACTATAAAAATCTATATAAATAAAATTAGATGTGTGTATGTATGTATGTATGTTCCACCATCAATCAAAAACGCATGGAGACATTTCAACCAAACTTGCTATACATATGACGGAGACTCATGTGAGTGCACCATTTATCTTTGTACAGAGCTGTGCTATATGTCAGAGCTTTATTTGGATGTATGTATGTGATCACTAGGAAACACATGGAGACATTTCAACCAAACTTGCTATGTTCCACCATCACTCGGAAACTCATCGATACATTTAAAACAAAATTATTAGACATATGACTGAGACTCATGTGTGTGCACCGCTGATCTTTATACAGTGCTGTGGTATATGGCAGAGGTATATTTGCATGTATGTATACATGTGTGTATGTATTGGACTTTTTTTTACAAATTTCTGGCAGAAAATGTTGCTGAGTGCAACTAAAGTTAAAAAAATGAAACAACACCATAGACAAGAAAATCACTATAGCTTTATTTGATTCCTTTTCCTGTATAATATAAGATTGCAATAAAGCTAGTCTTAGTTAAAAAGCCAGAATTCTTTTTCTTCCCCTGGAAACTTGGACCCAAAAAAAAAAAAAAAAGTATGATCAGGAGTTTTGACTTTGTTCTGATTTCCATTGATGCATACTTATTTTGGGTCAAGGACAAAGAATGCAGTAGAGAAACTGGATCAGGACAAAAGCTAGGCAATTAGCATTCTAAAAATGTGTGCAGCATTGGCAGTCAGCATTTGTTCCTGTGTTTTCACACATAGTGCAGTTAGCTTGGGTGCCTCCCTCCTTCCCCTGAGAAAACATTTACCTTCCCTCTAAGTCTAAGACTTCTTGTCTTTGGTGCTTTAATGCATAGGCGCTGGATGTAAACGTATATCTAAATGAAGTGTAAATTTGTCCAAATCTGCATAATTCGGATTAAGAGAAGGGAGAACACAGGAAACCCAAACTTTAATTTTAGATCAGCAAAACATATTGCAGGGGGATTAAAACCAAAAGATGTGCAGAACCAATGCAGTTTGAATTTTAGGAGAGTAGCCATAGAGTAGAAAATCCTATTATCTGCCACTTATATAGTGAGAGGGGAACTAGGTTTCCTTGAGGAATTTGTGGTCTCTCTGCAACAGTCCAACACAACCCCATAGCTCTGCACAACACAATGCGTTCATGCGCCATGATGCTCAGAGATCCGCAGCTCGAACTCAACTGTGGATATCAGACCTCTGTAAAAAGGGCAGGCTTTAAAAATCCCTACTTTTTTACATCTTACACAACAATACCATTGTTTTGACATTTCTGGTTTTAATACAACATTTTGGTATGTGGTCAACTTTTTGAGTGCTAAGCAATGTTCTTTAAACATGAAGAAATAGTCATTAAAATAAACATCACAAAATCTAATTATACATACTATAATGTATACCAGCATTCTCTTTACAATGGTGCTAAACACAGTTCACTGCTGCACCCTACTTGTAATATTAAGTACAATTTCATTAATTGGCTCTAAAAATAATTGCTTCAGTGTATGTGGTGTGTGCTGAACAGAAGAAATAATAAAAAAATGGTTTTTCAGCTACAGGCAAACTATTTGAATCACATTCAGTTTTAATAGCTGTAAATATCAGCAGGATGACCTGGAGCATTGGCACAGAAAATACTGTCAGAACTGTTCATCTCAACCTCTAAACGAATTCCTGGGTGCCTGGCACCCTGGACAAAATATGTCTTTTGAAAACATTATGCCTCACCGCAATCCCCCGCCACAAAAAAACAGGAATATGAGCATACCCGCTCAAAATGTTTAAAATCACTTTCATGATCTGAAATTCACAATAATTTAGTAAAAATGTACATTTCATTATTCTGCATAGCTAGTCTTTATTCTACATAATTATTTATTTACATAAAGCCAATGTATACTATAGGCCTTTAGTCCCTCTTTCATAAGCAGCTTTTAATCTAAAGCCAATTATACACGAGTCAACGTTAATTTGATTGATTTTTAATTTAATCGGGTTGTTTGATATCAATGTTGACCATGGATTTAAAATCATTGTACAATCAAACATACCACCACAAACCGCAATCAATTCTTTAGCATTGATACTTTGTAATAGTTTGGAATGTGAATAGTTTACTGTATCAATCTCTTAATGAACTATAGGCTTATGTGAGCATGCTCCATATTTCCCTTAACCAAGGACTCAAAACCCATTTGATACTTTGATGATGGGTGGAAATTGTCCCCCGTGACCGATAAAGGTATTTCTAATTATTTAATTATCAAATGATATTGATGGGTGAAATTCAGAAATGAAGAATCAATTTATAATCAATCACTTGACTGCTTAATCAAATGGAGAAATCTATTCATATATGGCAAGCCTTAAGCCCCAGACAGATGTCAGAAATATTGCCCCTGAAAACAATCTTCCATGATTATCTCCAGTGAAAGGAGAACAAATGAGCACGGTACACAAAGCGCTATTCAGTTCTATGGAGAGGGAAGGAGAAGCACCCAGATGTGCTTTTCTCCAAAACTAAGTTCAGCAGTCTTCCACACTTTGTTGTTCATCAATCCACCAGAAGTGGAAGCTCTCTTTGCTGTAATCCTCATCTTTTCCCTACTATTTTTTAAAGTCACTGAACTGTTGACATCCCAGATACCTGTCCGGGGTCCGATTGGCCTACTGGAGAATGGAAATAAATTATGGTTGGCATAAGTAACATACCTGCCAAATAGGTGTCTGGTGCCATAAAGGGTCACAGGACAGCCAGCTAGCCCTCTAGTGACCCTACTGCCTTAAAAAACTGTGCAAGGAAAGCTATGTTTCTGTGGGCCTTAGGTCCCCAGACCATCAATTCCCAAGTTGTACAGGAAAGATAAGAATAACCAGTCCCATAAATATAATAAAGAGTATTAATGCTCATTCTGACTTTTAGTTATGTTTCTACATTATCACTCAGTCAACAAATCACTACAAATAATTTATGTTAAAAAAAAATTTGTCCAAATGTTGTCATTATCAGTACAGAATGCACCCTAAGTTTTGGCATGCAACCACTGGATCATACCTGAAGTGCATGCATGTAGCAAGCGGCTCCAAAGGCCTGACTGTAGGCAATCAACAGCAAAAGAGGGAAAATGTAATAACTACTTAATTAAAAAGAAGATCAATTCCTTAAGATACATAATGCTAGGCAAATTAAACTTTATTTAGTTTGGATTTACATCATGTGTGTCTATAGCTCCCACACACGGCAATATTTTACACCTAAATGACAAGGTTTCTGGATATATACAACCATTTTCCAGTTGGTCCTCCGATTTAATGCATAACCTTCACTTATTTGGCTCTATCTTACACTTTAATACAGCAGTTGTTCTCCAGTGTTACATGGACATCAGGAATATTGGCTAGAACATGGACTATTATATTTCATCTTTGTACTTTTCAGCTGTTGCAAAATGTTCCTCAAATTAGTAGGTTAATGTTGATTAGTTGCAGTTCAAGATTAGGAAAAGGAAATTGTTTTATGCAAGATCAGAATACTAAAGTAAGAACTACTTCCATAATGAGTCCAGGGAACATTTCCACGAATAAAACTTCAGGAGCTGTAACAATACAAGGCGGCAAGATTTATTTTTTTCTTGCAAGCATTTTTTTCTTGCATGCAAGCAGAGCTGCTGTGCAGAAATAAATACAGCATATACAACAAACTCTCTGACAATTAAAAGAAGTTCCAGATTGTAGTTTATTGTGAGAAGAATGAATAGACCGGGGAAGCGCCCCTCACCTACAGCTGGAGTAAAACATATCGGAATGAAATCCTCTGCTTAAAAATGATAATTTAAAATAATTAATAATAATAAGTATAATTTAAAGTCATACATGGGAATCTTCCTAATCTGCAACAATTTATCCTTATTTTTCAGGAACATTATTTTAGGTTTCACAGATACAAGGTGCTGTATGATCGAACACTAATAGGGCAGATGCATGTAAAAACAGTTAACTATACAGTATATTTAGTTATATTTCTCATGGTTCTGCTCGGACCTAACTTAACTGCTAGAACAAATTATGCAACCCTACCAAAACTTTTTTGGTGAAATCATGTATTCTCTGCCACTGGAATTTAGTAAATTTGGAAATGGATGACCTGAGCTTACTGGACTATAACAATTTTTCTTGTCTTTGTCCAAAAGGATTCTGCCATTCCTCCATTCTTCCCCCTGGAAAGGGATTAAATTTCTCTACTTATTTTCCATGGCCACAAGGCCAATTGGTGTTAAAGATTCATGTTAACAGTCTGAGGTCTTACAACTTCCCAACTTTTACTAAGTTCCGTCTCCTCTTGAAGACATATTATTTCTACTGTAATGCAGGAATGATGGATAATGTAATCTGGCATCTATTGTTCTTTCAATATTTGGTGTAATATGGTCACAAATAACTGACCTTCTCACTGGCTGAAGATGTTTGATGGATTAGTGCAGTGTGCCTAATAAAACAGGTATTCTCCACCACTTATTGATACTGCTTGTAAATCGCCCCATCAGCCCGATTTTGCTTTTTTTCATTTTTAGGTTTAGCAATCATCTTGACCATTTTTTATCAATCCTGCTTTTACCTATGCATGGCTATTCACTGGATTTAGTGTACAAATTCTACAAACTAAATTTTCTTTTAATATATTTTTCCTGTTAGTTTTAATTTATAACTTTTTTTTGTATGGGTAGTTCAGACTTTCTTCCACTGGGAATAGTGTCCTTTTCATGACAGCTTGTCCTCTTGTGTGTTCCTTCTTGTGGACAGTAAACATGCATTAGAAGCAGCCTGAAATGACTCCGGCCTGTAAACGCTTCTCTGGGGGCTTAGAATCTTCTGTGGTCTGCACTCTAGTTTGATGCTGGCATGAAATCTGTGTGCTCATCTTTTATTCAATGTTTACTGCAATGCACATGCTGGAGTCTCATCAGTGGCCCCTAGCAATGCAACTTAACAGCCCCCAACACAGAACTGCTCCAGTATGTTCCCGTCTTGTGGTAATCATCTGGTTTTCAAATGTATGTAGCAAACCGTAAAAATTCACAGTTGTACATTCCTCGGCTTTTAGACAAGACACCTCGTTCAAGCTATTTTTCCACACTGTCGCTATTCTGCTAGCTTGAATTGCTAATCTCCTGTCTTTGCTGACTGATCTAGAAGGAGATTAATATCTTTTTATTGATTTTCTTAGAAAACAACATTTATAATTTATAGTGTATGCATTATTTTCTGCCCCTATAAGGTTAACAAGGTTATAATTATATATCTAATGTACGAAAGCAATAATTACCCTAAAAGCCAAGCCAAGTATTTCCTTCCATGGGTCAATTTGACCAACTCTGGGGGACTGATTTTAAAAAACGGAGGCAAAAGATAAGCAAATACCTATAGCAACCAATAGGCTTTTTGATCAAGGAACCTGATCCTTTTGACATAAGGCACTCTTTAAGAAATCAGTCAAAATACAATGGTAAATATCGTCTATTCAGCAAGTTTATTTGCCGACTTGTGTTAAAAGGTCTTCATATAAAATGCAAAATAAAAGTAATGCTGGGGAAAAAAGTTTTATCCTTTTTCATCATGAAAAAAATCAAATGAGAGAGTAACACCCCAAATACACACTGAGCTTTACTGGATCAATAGAGGACCTGCTTGATCTTTACTTGGATTATTGAGCATGTAAACCTAAAAAAGGAAGCAATGATATAATATTCAGTAGTTCTACACTCCAAACATTCCTTTTTACTTACAAAATATAGCACAATCAACAAGCTAAGCAATAATACAAATATTAAGTACTTTTATACAAATGCTATACCCAACAGGGGCCCTTCTTGTCTGTTTATCTGTGAAAAGCCATCTTACCACCATACCCCTGTCATCCAGCTAACCAATATCCATAACTTCCCATTTAGGCTATGCCTTTTTATTCTTTTTCCAATGTTCTCTATTCAAAGTAAACTTGACCAGAGCAAAAACCTTTCTCAGCCCTCTTACAGTCTAACACTAAATTGACCCACCATTCACCAAATTGTTTGAATGGTTCAATATTGTTTTATAGTTTTCAAAGTCACTTCATTAGTAGAACTGATCAAGTGATTTAGAAAGCTGCAAAATATCTTCAACATTACAAGAACAAGTCCAGTTCAATGTAATTAACTACTACTAGCTATACAATGACCTGGATAATACAATACATACATGGATTATTTTTCGGCATACATTTTGGTGGTATTTTCTATTCTATTATTTTTATTCAATTTTACAAGTAAAAGCAGTATAGAGAAAAGCAATATATTCATGAAAAAGAGATTGTATTAAAGCGTTACAAATATTACAACACTGGTGCAGGACAAAGGGAATAGCACAAGTTAAGTCTTGTAAATACAAGAGATTCAAAGTCCCTTAGAGCTATGCCATGAGCAATGTCCAAGAAAGAGTAAAAGTCGTATTTCACTATTTCAACAGGGGATCCATACCAAATCCCAATTGTAGATAAACTAGGCAAGGAATAAAGATAAATGAAAAGTAGCCATGTAGAACTAAAAGCAGGAAAGAAAAAAAGGGGTATGAAAGAAAAGGAAGACCAAGGACTGAGGGACGGGAATTTGTGGAACATCTGTCAGGATATATATAATTTGGTAAACCCTTATCCAAAAATGTTTATCCATAAATGAAAAAAAAAAGGAACTCAAGGATTCACACCCACCGAAGCAGAGGTTAGAAACTCCAGGCCTGCATTTAGCTAATCTGAGGGCCACCAGGTACCAGTGCAGGGGACCTCCTAGTTGGCGACAATAAGGATCAAGTTAATAGAGTGATACTTTCAGCAATATTTATATTAACCTCTAATCTTTGAACACATTTCTTAACAATTATATTTTGATCGGTGTTTTAAAATGTAATGTTTTAGCCACATCATCATGCAGAACTGTGAATTATTGTAATATTGAGTAAAAACACAAATCATTTTGAGTTGACTAAAGGGTAATGAGGTAAATAGTAATATAGTGTTTTTTGTTTTTTTTTGTTTTTTACACTGTTAAAGTTGTATTAAACCGGACCTCAACTCAATGTTTTTATAGAAAAATCTTCTTTTTAGGTGCAATAGCTTCTTTTCCACCCCTTTACAGCAGGCTACGTCACCCAATCTCGCACCTGCGCGATGCAAGATCAGGTGACATAGCAAGAAGGAAAAAGACATATGAAATAAAACATTGTTACATTGTATTTATTCTATGACACTTGCACACTATCTTCCAGTGTTATTTTAAGCAGAATCAGCTGGATTTAGCAGCCATGACTGCTATGTAATAAAAAAAAATCCTTGCTAGCAATAGCATCAGGGAGTAGAGGACCAGAAACTTAGGTTACTCCCCAAAAAGTTTATTAAGTTAGGATAACCAATATTAAACCCTCTGCAATAATGATTTATACTGAAACTTAGGGGTGTAGGTATGTAGATTTCTACAGAATACTTCTACAGAAAAGAATAATGTGGAAAGCTAAATTACTGTGTAGAGTAAAAATTGTTAAAAACTTTCAACAAAACATACTTATAGTAACCCCTAGGAGGTATTAATGAAGTCATATTATATTCACATTCCTATTTCTAACATTGTACAGAACACTGAACTTCTATATATACAGTTATGTCCTACCTTACATTTGCAAATAAAATAGAAAATGTAACTGTATGCATTTAAACGTATTGTTTGTGTTTTTAGAGCAATTAGTCCTTTAATGCCTTCCCAAACTAGATTGGTACAAGTAAATGCCTAAGCAGTGATTGCTAACTACAATTTTGTATATTAAATAACAGTATGGCAAAAGATTTAAACTGCAAAGCCCCAATTTTTTCTAGTAAACATATTTCAAATTCCCGTCATATTTTATTGTTGTCTGTATCATGCGTGTGGATTTTTCTTTTTTCTTGCCCCTGGAACACAAGGAACTGAAAGGAAAAAGTGTAAGGAAAAATGTAGAAACGTTATTTGTTCTTAAACAAGACCATTGACTGTTTGGAATTCCCCAGAAAAACAGCTGTACAATTCCTAGTTTGTGAGTGTGCCTAGGAATTCTTGGTTCCACAGTCTCCTAGCTGTATAGGTGCAGTGTAAGATCTAAGGAATTGCTGCCTCTGACTTGTAAGCTCCCTGTAACAACATGAGATGAGCAAATGACTTCTGTACAAGTGGCACGCCACTGTACACTCCTCTATAGGAAAGTACAGCAATAGTCCCCACATGGTCATTCAGCAATCCTCCTGATTGATGAATGACTTCAGGAGACCACTGTAGAAAAACTAGATTATTGCCCGAGACTATCACGACCATTGAAAGATTTGGAGTGAGATTTGCTAATGTTCAGTTCTTCTTGCTAGAATCTCTGACACGGAAGCAAAGTCAGACCTATACTTAGATGGTCATCTCCATAAGTAGACACACAGTGCAGTATAAGGCATGGTAAACCAGGGAAGGATCAGCTGCAAGGAGACCACAGGCATACCAGGTAACTATTCCTCCATCTTGATTTTTTATTAGGCACAGCTTCCAGAGTTCAATTCCTCTTTAACAGACATAGAATATAATCAGATAATATTGTCTGCTTTTAATGTTGGCAATCAATTGTATCAATGGCTGTTATTCCTGGAAGAGACATTTTCTGCCAAACAGGAGCTTAGGAGTGCCAATTAGTAACAGAGATTGATGGGATAGCCAGATTTAATTGGCTTACCAATACCAGGCTTTCTCTGGCTATGGTGAATGAAAGGAACTGTGTTTTGTATAAAAATCAATTAGTCCTCATGGCCTGGAAGTGTCCAAGAGCTTTATGATGATAATAATGCCAGGTAGGCTGCACAAATGTCAAACAAATATTGAAAGATTCTGTAAATCTAATCTATAGTTCATTATATTTGGCATAATGCCTCATTTAATACAGTTTTCTGAAACAATCCATTAATTTTGTATCTGTTGATTCTTGCCAGCAAGATTTGCCAGTAAAAGCATTTCCTGTTTCAGGCTGACAACTCTAAGTCACGGCACAATGCATTAGCAGCAGGGTTGTCAGCCTGCCAGGTACACTCCTTCAGTTATTTGTCTGACTGCCGGGTGTGAGCATGTAATCTGCAGATCTAATAGGCAGCCTTACAGACAAATAAACCAATGTTCAACCCAGTTTTCTTTAAGCTGGGTGGGAAGAAACTGCAGGTGGGTGACAGCCCCTGTATTGTGACCCAGCTCCTCAGAAACCTTCCAAAAATAGCTGTGTGGGTACTGAAAAGTGCCAGGTGTTGCACCCGGCTAAAAGGGGCTGGGGGACCACTGTAAAGGAATGTGCATTGAGCCCGATAAGGGAAGTGTGCCTGTGCCATGTGCCTGGTATGGTAAGTGAAACTCAACAGTGTAACCATAAAACGATTTGCATGAAATAAATGCATACATACCGTGAGACATGATGGAAAATACATTTTGGGTGAACATACATTTTAACATGTTACTAAAGGTGTAATTTACGAAGAAAAATTATTACCAAGATTAATCTATGTTTACTTTTACAACAAATCTAACATCTTTATCGGCCTGGAGAATTGCTTCTTAATTAGTTCTGCTTGTATCACTTTCCAGCAAATGCCTGTTTAGTATTTATTAGGGCTTTTAATAGAATATGCCTTAAAAATGTTTAGATATGGATAAAGTCTACAGGAACCTTGGGCAACCAGCAACAGCATCACTGCCCCAACCAAGTCACGGGCCATTCTGAAAGCCACAGCCTTGGCAGTACCTGATACAAAGCTTTGCTGCAACCTTCTGGGCTATTGCACATTCCTATTGGTCAGTGATTCTGCCTAATAATGGATCAACAGGAACTGGCAGGTATGGGGCTAAGTGAAAATGTCTAACCATGCCCAGATATGTTGGAGCTTCTTCTGTCGGCACCAATCAGGACCTGGCCAGGTAGAGAAACAGCAGGTATGTGCAGGGAGAATGTGCCTACACTTTATACCTGCAGCTATTATTTGTGGGTTATTTTATTGACAGAGTTTTAAGGGGAAATACTAAAAACTTTTTAGATATATTAGGTCCACTAATGTCCATTTGCCAACTATAAAAAATTTATTACAGCAGTTTGAAGATAACCAACGCCTAGTCAGTCAAGGAGTGATCAATCCCTTAGTGATACACTGAGAGTTACTGAGGGAATTTCCAAGCCAGGTAAGTATGCCTGTACCTAGGTAAGTATCTCGCCTGGACTTCTTTACAAGAAGCATGGTGTTGCCCAGGACTTACCCTAGCTTAAGGTCTATTTGAAAATTCTGGTGCCTTCTATTTACTTTAGAAATTTGTTTCAAATGATCTACATTGCCACACCATATATAAATTAGTTCATATCATTAAGGTCCTTTATCCTAGGTACACCTCTTAGGACCTTTATCCTAGATTTCATCAAGATCAACAAACAAAAGTAATTACCAATATATATACCAATATACCGTCCAAAGCATATACAATCTGCCAATCTCCATCATTATTGATTCGGCATATGATGTGAATCCAATTTTTTGATCTTCTATTGCTTTTACCTTTGCGTTAATATACCACGGTCCAATTGTCCCCTAAAGAAGCCCACTAGGGCAAAACGCGTCGGGAGAGACTAACTATATAGTATATATTTTGACCTACTAAGTATGAGATCAAACTACATGTGAGAACATATACTAGAACACTATTGCTTCATAATTCTGCCTAAAATTGTCAGAATTACATATTTTTATGAATGTGTGTATTTTCCAAGTTTGAACTATTTGTATTATTTTATTAAGCCCAAAAAAAGATTTTAGCTTTTTATAATAAGGTTGCCGCAAAGAGCTGCTACATTCTTTATTTCTTTTTTTTTTTTGGACCAAAACCCAACCCCTATTTATAATTTTAAAATTTTTAGCAGCTGAATTTTAGTTTAGGATCATAGCAATTTGGTGCAATAAACGATATTCTAAAATGCAATATTTTGTTTGATTTTTCATTTGATTTACAGGTCAATTAACATTTTTTAATGAGCCGCAAGAAACAACCAGGTCTCAGGGGGCCAAAACAATCCCATATATGATGTGTTAAAGTAACATAACACTTAAAGAAAGGTGGGCCCCATGAATGATAGATACTGGATGTGTAGAAATTCACATTCCTCACCGACAGTGATAATGAACATGGCTTCAGCAATATTTTACATAGACACTGCTACTGGATCAACCACACAAATCACTAAATGCACACTTACTAACTGCACTTGCCAGATTTTCCCCCGCAGCATGACTGATCTCAGCATCCTAACTGATAATTAGGCAGTGCAAGCATTCAATTGTTCCTAATCTCTGCTGGCTGACTGAATGAAGAGATCCAGCATACTTAATGTACCAAAAATTATCCTCTACCTGTACACGACAAATGTAAAACTGAATAAAGACTTGAAACCAATGTTGCTGCCATACCTGGTGAAGTTTGATTAGTCTGAGGATGGGCAAAAAATGCAGTTATACAATTGCCTTTCAATGGCTTTACATATATCTAGGCTTTGGTTCTGGGAAGGAGGGATTGAACAGTCTCCGAGATAGGGACAGATTAACAAACAACATAGGCTTAGGCTACAGACACACGTGCAATGGTTCTCGTCCGATAATCGGTTCAGGGTCGATATCGGACGAGAAGCTTGCGTGTACAGCCCTTGTCATCAGTCATCCCAACAAACGGATGACGAACAATGAAAGTAAAGGGGAGAGCGTGCAGTGG
This sequence comes from Pyxicephalus adspersus, assembly GCF_032062135.1. Taxonomy (NCBI): domain Eukaryota; kingdom Metazoa; phylum Chordata; class Amphibia; order Anura; family Pyxicephalidae; genus Pyxicephalus; species Pyxicephalus adspersus. The sequence continues at coordinate 141,983,508 of NC_092858.1, forward strand.
TGTTCCACTCCGTTGTTCTTCCTCTCCCCTCTCCATTAATGCATTGTGCAGTCATTTGTGTTGGAAAGGATTGTTAAAGATCCATTCCAACAACAATTTTTGCATGTGTGTAGGTAGCCTTATAGATAAGATACATCAAATATATAAAGTTTGACATACACACTTATTATTATTATAAAATTATTATACAATATAACCATCATTGTGTAAAAATCTCTCACTGTTTGAAATTAGAACAAGCATATCATTAGATTGCAATTGATTAATGATCAGTATTTGGAAAATTTGAGTCTAATCTAATAATGGTTTATTGGTCACCATTATAGCCATCTTAGGTTGTGTGTTTTGGCAAAACAGAAGCATGTTTAAGGCTTTCATCATTCATGTCTTCGTAATCTGTCCTATTCCAGGATAGGCAATTTAGTAACAATAAATACACATGGCACCAGCTTACTGGGTACATAGCAGAATTAAAGTTCAGGCAGAGTCAATGATTTGGGACTGCCCAAAAATCATTCCTCTAGGCTTTTTATTTAAGATCATATAACATCTAAACATTTTTTAAAATTTGGAAAGGAGAATGAATATTAAAATGAGACTTATTTTTTTTTTTAATTTCAGTGTAGAGCAGGTTGTATTGTACTAATGGAAAATAGGAATGCAGAAATATAGGGATATTATCCAGAGTCTGGCAGGTATGCTGAAAGCTGGGGAAGTATTCTTACTACTCCTATTAACCATTATAATGTATAAATTATTATAAAAATAACATGGATATCCCTGATCAGGTTGTTTATATTACACTAATCCAGTCTGGGCAATAGATTTCTCCATGTATACGTGTATAACAGTATATAGATAAGTATCTCCTGGTGGGAGATGTACATCTCTGGGTAACAGTATAGGACAGGCTATCTTAAGAATCATATGTGTTTCGGTAATATATCTTCGGAGTTATTTTTAAACGTTCGGAATCAGGGACAAAGCTGCTATTATTTAAAGCCCATGACTCATAACTTGGTTTATTTATGCAAAGAGTGATGGCTAATATTCTTAAGATAGAGTGTACATCAACATTTGCTTATAAGTGATTTAATGATTTGTTCCACTAAACACTCAAAATGTAGCTTTAAATAGAATTTTAAACATACAAAAACTAGAAAGTTTGAATTGCGGATTTGCTAAACATTTTAGAACACTTTGCTTTTTTATTTGCATTTTAAAGCTTAATTGTTTTATTAATTAATTATTGTATTAAGCCCTCCTTAGGTTGAAAAACAACTGCTTTGGTTGCACACCTGGAACTTACCCCCACTATACCTGTTCGCCACCACATGTCCTAGAAGACGGAGGACTTAGTTGCGAGTGAGGTGGGTCATAGAGCCCCCATGAAGGTGTCACTGTGCATATACAGTGTATTATTGCAAATAATGGCATTGGAACTATCCTTATCTTTATCATCAAGTAGAACCCACTGCTGGAGAAAACCGAAAAGTAAAGGGATCTGGTACATCACATGACCAACTTTAAGACATCTAGAAAAGGTATGTAATACATGAAAAAATACTATTTGGGATTGGGGTCAGGGCAGTTGAGAACCCAGAATTTGGCTTTACTCACTTTATGGTCTAAATACAATACTATACAAAAGCAAAAAACAGCAAAATTTGAAAATGATCAATGATCCTTGTGGTTAGTTCCAACAACCCATCTCCAATTGCAGTTATTCTTTCTTTTTGAAGGGACAGCACATAAAATCATTGATATCAGATGATCCTTGGCACAATTGGGCAATGAATGGAATGTATGTGTACACCATAAATCAATCTGCACTGTGGGTAATTGATATCATAAGAAATCTTGACTTGCCATGTTGAGTGTAGCGATTGTTCTTTTAAAAATCTAGTCTCCAAGAACCACAACCAGGCCAAGATTTTTAGCCCCCATTCAGACATGTGGTACTGCAGCACTGTACTGCATGGTCAACCAAACTTCCAACAACTTTTTGTGAACTGTATAGGAGCAACTGGAAGCCACCTTGTGCAAGTGTTTGCACGTGGTTCCATTTGTGGTTGCGGTGGACACGGCTTACTTATGTGACTAGCCATGCAATTCCTTTTCCACTTTGAAGGATAAAACCCACTGCCAACACAAGACAACACATGCCCCCTCAAGGGCCTAAATATGGTTAAAATATAAAGAGTTTCTACATTCACATGGATTGAATGGAGCAATAAGCCACTGATTCTCCGCTCCCCAGCCCCAAGGAATGGAGCTGATGTTATCAGTGTAGAACAAGAACCGGAGAACATTACTACATTCCTCATATCCACAAAAATGAAAACAAGTATTCTGTAGTTCATAAAAGAAGAGAGATAATAGAATGATAAAGTAAATACTGATTGATAGCACCAGACAACAATATTTATTAAACCAAAAGGTGACAAAGAAAACCAGTTCATTGTAATGGTTAACATACGCTACAGACCACTTAACAGGATATAAAATACAATGGTATTTTGTCTTTACATGTGTTCTTTTTTTCACGCCTGGTTTGATGAAAGGAATAGATTCTTATTTTAACCAATTGACCATGAAAGAAGTGGAACTGAAAGTTTGTAATAAGCATGAAATAATGCAGGCAGTTCACACCCAGGGAAAAACACCGACATTACTTAAGCTTAGCAATGAATATTTCTAAAAAGTAGCATAAACAAAAAAGCAAATTCAACAGTTCAAAAACTAGTTAAAATTTATGTTCTGCCAAAAATTGTATTATTCTTTTTCTGCTCTATACAAAACTAAGATCTCTGCCAGCCTAAAAATGCACCAGAAAATATCTCTAAAGTGCAAGCAAGTCCCCAGAACTGGACTTCCGTTATCTATTTCTCTGATAACTCAAAATGTTGAATTTCGCCTTCACTTTCTCTTAGTGACAAATAAAGGGAGTGAATCTTCCCAGTGAGGTCAGAAGCAGATTGCTCGACAGAAGGTTTATTCCCACACAACTCCCATTTCCCCAAAACAAAATTTGACTTTACATAAACATTCAGGCTAATCAATAGGACGGCCCTTAATAATAATAATGCTTTAAGTACAAAAAACAAAGCAAAAACACCAAGCTCGTCAAAAATGCTAAAGTTAAGTTTGCTATGGACACCTACCAAATTTCATGACTTCCATCCTAACCAAATGGTGTACAAGCTCACAGCATGCAAAAAAATCAGAGTAAGTCATTTAAGTACAGGAAAGAAGCCTAGAAGTGGAGCTTTAAATATACAATTGAAAGTATTGTGTTGTATTGGTTCAACAAGTGCAAATAATATCAGAAGATCCTGCCAGGAATAAAATTAGATTGTTACTTATGGTGTCAGCTGACAACACAGCGCCTCTGCTGTGCCATTATCATCCCTTTCTAGTTTACCTCTCTGATCTACAGAAAATTTCCCCCTATGGTATGTATTCCCTACACACTTCCTGCCCTAGGCTGTAAAACTTGCTTTCTATAAATACAAGTACAGTGAGCAATGTCACGGTAGGACAGGTAATGTGTTTAGATGGAATTAAAGGAAAAATGGGAAAAGAATGCAGCCAGTAGGTGATAAACTGCAATATATGACCCTTTTGTTTCCAGAGCTAAATAGGAAATAGGACAATAAATTACTTTTAAATCAAAAAAGTATGTGCCATTCATATATTAATGGAAAGGGTACCTCTTGTATGACACTGCCTAATATAACCTCATAAAACCCAAGCACCATGCTCACATGGTTTCTGACTCATAGGTGCCTGTAGCCTACGTCAAGCAATATCAAAAGCTGATCATGCTGAAAAGAAGGCATGTTATGATGGCTGTATTCCTTATAGAGCATTGTAGGAACCCCAAATATTATGTGATCCAATATTCAAATACTGACCACTTCCTGTGCTTGTTGGCTTTAACACACCTCCGATCCATAACTGTATAGTGGTTTTCATGCACTTATTTTAGTAAGTAAAGGTTTAGAGTTCCGCGCCTCTTTGTTTCAACATACAATAAACACTTTACCAAAAGTCATGTATATCAGTTCCTTTCCTGTATAAGATTTCAGTCCAGGTGATCAAGCTTTGCATTTATCATTTTGATATTCTTTTACTTTAGCTATGCAAATTGTATCTCAATGTATAATAAAACTAAACAAGGATAAAAAAAAAACCATTTCACTCACAGTAAAAACCTTGAAACAAAGCATATATTCAAGAAAATGCCTAAAGGAAGTGGAAAATTATTGTCAGCAAATTCTCATAAAAAAATGGAGAAGCTTGATTTTAAAACTCCTTCTAACATGATAACCATAATGAACTCAGATCAGATGGATAAAGGGAAGTAAACACATTAAGCAATGGGTAAAATGCAAATTCTACTATTTATGGAAAATGTTTGCCAGAATTATTTATTGCCACATTATCAGTTCTCGAAATATACCCAACCAGCTATAGTCAACATTGCTATACTTTACATAGTGTCACCGGATCATAAAATAGTTTATTAACTTTAGGTGATCCCCTGATCAGACCATGACACTTTTTAACAGTGTTCCCATCCCATTTTTCAAGATCACCAACTTTTTGGACAAAAAAAGATTCTTTATTGAGCAATCAAGATCCTGAATGTTCTTTCTGAACACTTTGCCTTTAAACAGCAACCAGACTATTTAGAAGAGACTCAATAGTGTGCACACAAGGCGGGTATACGCAGTGGGTTAATACAGGGGGCATTTCAATTTAGGAAACACCCTGTTGAAAAATTCACTCTTAGGAATCAGAATATTCCACCTTGAGTACACAGTTCACTGCATCCCTGAGTAAAAATCTAGACTGGAAGCTTTCTAAAACTCAACTTTTCTAAAACTAAATATATGTACTGCATCCTTAGACTTATATATATATATTATTCCATATTTATGGTAATAAAGCTCATACTCTCATGGCCAACCAGTTGAGGAGACCAGATAAACAGTTTAAACGCTTCTGGCTGAAGATTGATGGTCCAACACTAGTGATCCCACTAAAATCCTTCACATCTTCCATACCAAACTCCATCACTTGTATCCGTGATCATTTTCCTGCACTCAGTGACCTCTTTTTTTACTTCACTTTCATTACCTTCCATCTCTACAGCCCCTTGGATACATTAGAAGCCCCTATATTTGCCTTGGAGATACAAACAGCGAATAAAACCCTAAAAACTAGTAAGTGGCCCAGCCCAGTAGGCTTAACCACCTTATACCAAAAAAGGTATGCAGATATCTTAATCCCTCATATAGTGAAAGTGTTCAGTGATGTTCTACAGGGTGATAACTGGGGTCACCATACTTAATGCAGATATTTGTAGGATTCCAAAGCCTGATACTCATACTACTTCTGCAACTTTCTTTCAATAACCTGGATGCTAAATTGCTGGCTTCAGTGTTGGCAACTCCCCTCAGTTAAGGCATCTAGCTAGTTCCAGTAGGTGTTATGGCGAACAGACAGGCAGGAGATAATAAATGTTGAATCCTGCACCTAATGTATACAGCTAGGAAGAGATAGCTTAGATATCAAAAAAGCATTTTCACCCTTGGGTATCTTCTTTGTATGCTTGTCCTAAAGCATTTATTCAATACATAAGCTTTCATTCACTGTACATTGCTAAAAAAAAGAGGTACCCGGCAAGGCTGCCCTCTTTTACCACTATTATCCCTTTTCCCTCTTTCACCATCTTCTTCCTATATGTACGCTATAGGTAAGAGGACCTTGGAGCATCCATGGACCCTGATTGCCTAATTTTTTCCTATACTAGTAGATGATTTCAAGGGTGCTCTACAGAAGAGACTTTATTTCACATTTGGTGAGTAATTTTGAAGACATTTCAGCTTTCAAAGCTGCTTCATCAGTTCTTACACACTATGCTACACCTGATGGTCTACATAAAAATGGTCACCAAGGTCAATGCTGTTGGGACAGATTAGTTTAGTTTGGGGGTTGTAGTTGGGGACCCTTGGGTTTGCATACCAGACAAGCATCTAGCAATTTTGGTACAGTTCACAAGTTGACCTAATTCTGCAGTCTCAATCAGGATTATCCTTCACTCCCAGATTCTAAAGAGGTTACTGATTTTATGTTAACAGGAACTATATGAATACCATTCAATTCTAAGATGATATCTTTATTCTTGCGAGATATCCATTTGAATACTGAAAATTTTAATTCTAAGACCAAAGAACGTATCATTTCTCATACATATTAAGATGAAACTGATGGATACAACTTGCTTTGCCTCCAACCACATTTTAGAATTAAAAAGTTATGTTCCAGTTTTTAAAATATCAACGGCTCTTTTTTTGTGGACTAGAGTCTGTAAAAGGTATTTCTAGACCTCCAAACCATTATGACATCTTAGGTACATGGTGAAGATTAGAAACCTTACAAATCTCTACTGAGAAATGGGCTTGTTCATGGTAACATGTTAATTAGCAATTACAATTATAATTTCCAAGCCAGTAATTTAATTTGTCAAATGACTCATGCACATGATCTATGTTGATGACTTGATAGACATTACACTTGAGTTGTGAAATTAAATCTACTTAATGGCTGAAGACTGTAAGCCTTGAGGCGCAGTCTCCTAGTTCTCAGAAGACACTTGCAAAATGTGTATGTATTGTAGCTGGACTCAACCCACAAGATGACCCAACATAATGCTAGATCGTTCCACAGAATTAATTATTTTGTAATAATTGTATGACTATATCCCAAGGTGGCAAAGACAACTGAAAAATTTCAAAGGCTGAACAATTAGTCATTTGATTATGATAAGTCAGTGCCCTAGATATCTCTACTAATTAAGCAAAAATAAGGTTTTGTTGGTCTCTGCCATGGTGCAGTCCTTTGGAGGAATCCAAGACGTATTTCCATCTGAAAATGCTAGTTGTCTGGTTTGAGTTTTTAAATCAAAAAATTCTAAAACAAGCAGAGTGTTGAATACTATATATGTTTATTTTTCATGTATCTCCACACTGTGCACTTACATAAAACAAACAAACATACACACTAATATATTATTAGCAAAATATTTGCTTGTCTGAAAGCACCTCTATGTGTACAATTGGCATAAGAGTCATGGTCTGAACTGCTTCTTCTTGCAACACCTCCCCACCAAAACTTAACACACTTTGCAACAAACAGGAGCTATCTGAATAATATAATGGCAGGTTACCCCTGGTCAACCAATAATCCCTGAAACCAGGAGCACATTTTCAGAACGTCTGAATTTGCAGGAAGATAAGAGCTTAAAAAAAAAAGCCACACTGAGCTTTAGTAGCTGGGAATATGATGGGAGTCACTTAATTGCAATTAGGTAAAGATCTAATTCCAGGTATATGTTGTGCTAGACTACCTTCTATGTTCTTCCTGTGAGAGAGTATGGTTAGTCTGTTTCTTGGTTCTGTTAACTTTCAAAGCTTCAGCTTTGTGACCCTTTGAGACCTTGTTTTATATAATGCAACCTTTTTTTCCAGTAACGTTATTTATAGACAACAAGTGACCCAGAACCGATTTAAAAAAAAAAAAAAAAGCATACTGAAACTGTGAAATATATTCTGCAATCTTGCTTTTAATTTAGATTGCACCTGGACATTATCTACCAGATAGCAGCTGTGTGACCTTCCAAAGATACAGACACCCACGCACACATATATAATATATATAGTATATATATTTGTGAATCATGTAAATGTGTCACCTAGGTTTCATAACTACACATGGGCCTCCAGGGTTGAAGACAGATATGAAGAATACAAGCTTCTTCTTTCAGAACCTTAAGATCTTGAAATCTTGATTTTAAAAATGTGCAATCAGGCAAGGCCTAATTTCAGAAAGGGACAGGTGATGTCTCTTCAGCAATAAAATATGTGCAGCTCGGCGTTGATGTAGGTATACCCAAGAGCTACGCCACCCTGGCCTTGCTGAACAAAATGGCCAAATTTTGAAGCCAGAAATAGAGAAAGAAAGAAGATGGTGGCACCTGGAACAGAACAGGGGCAAGTGAGGTATACATTGCCTGTCTCTTCTGTATTACAAACCTGCCTGGTCAGTTTAAGTTATGTTCTAGATCCTGAGGCCTGGAAGCTTTGTAAAGCTTTTAGTAGCATAAAGCCTCCATTTCTAAGTCCACATCTTACCTGGTAGCCACATCTCATGGTTGGTCTCAGTTGTGCATTGGCCTTTATACTGTACTTGGGCTCCAAGGTTTCCAACCTCTGGCTCACATGTACAAAGGCATTTCCCCCCCCCCCACTGACAAAACATGAAAAATCTACTTACAGGGCATGTTGTTTATTGACAACCTGAAATATGACAAATGCTCCAAGTAGCCCTACATGCTATAGGGGCTAGTCAAAGACTACAAACATGCTACATGTGCTAGTTGGGGTTCGTGGACTGGCTATTGGAGTTCACTTGGGGCTGCGGACACACTAAAGAAGCTTATTGGGAACTGTAGACACGTTGGAGGAGCTCATCGGGCACTGGGGACATGCTTCTGGAGATGGCCAGATACTGTGAACACTCTACAGGAGCTAATCATGGGCTATAAACAAAATACATATTCTTATCAGAGCTTTTGACTATGTTATAGGAGCTCATCACAGACTGCAGACACACTACAGGAGCTAGTTATGGAATACAAAGAAGATACAGGTTCTAATCAGAGGTAAGAAACATTCTAAAGGAGTAAAGGAGCTCATCAAGGACCGTGGACACCCTACAGAAGCTTTTTAGGTTGCCTTTTTTTTTTTTTTTTTTACAATTTGTCCATAAAAAAACACATGGTTGACAACACAAGTATAAGTTGACTGATGCACTGGTCTTTATCTCGCAGTCCCTGCTGAAGTAGCCAGCTGCTGTGTGAAAAGGCCGACTGCTGATCAAAAAGAAAGGTGCGATTAACAACAGTAATGCTGCATGCGCTAGACCGTGTTACCCTTGTTGGCACTTTACTGTACATTTCATTGGGAAATGCATACCGGAATACCAGTGCTTGGCTCAAAGGATGAGCTATGTTTTTTTGATTTATGCTATGGACCTAAAGTACAAACCTTTCTGCATCTGTGCTGGTTGCTGCCTTGCTGAATAAAAGTGTAGGGAAACCTGTTTGGACTGTTCCTGGGTATCCATGCCCCCAGCATAGTTTAGCTGCCCTTACCAGTTAAGCCTGTCACCCCTATGCTATATATTATTGTTTTTGTTTTACATGCTGCAGTCAGAGTCTCTGCTCGTGTTTTTAATCTCCAGTCTGTTGTTGACCCCAAGAGACTGTAAATACAAATTCACGAAGCATATGTGCTCAACACTAATTATACAACATTAGATAAAACAGGCTGTTTTACTGACAGTCAAAAGGACGGATGTTTGGAACACAACTCCATTTTCTAAATACATCCAATTACTTAAACCATTATATCAATTCCCCTATGCAATGTAAAATAATTCACAAATCTGGTACAGGCTGAAATAACAAACCTCAACATAAACAGCCATCACGTTGTAAAAAACAAGTCAAAATAGGTTGCTATCACGATTCCAATCTCGCTTGGTACACATTACAAACAGAAAACAGAACATGCTTTCTATAGGTTTAGATTTCAAGCTACAAGGAACAATTTTAATGAACGCTTGGCTCTCCCACTAAATATTTGCAGAGCTGTTATCCTAAATTATAAATACATTTTTGTTAACCCCGGTCACCCTAGACAAAGTATATGTGTTCACAATTACAACAGTGGTTGTATTTAGAATTGAGGAAATGTTTCACATCAAGTTTACACTGAATCCTGTTATTAGTCTTCATGTATTTAGGAGACATAGTATAACCAAAACTGTTCAATCGAGAAAATGTAAACACTGATATACGGATATTTTCATAGATAAAATTCTGTGTCTCTCTTTTACACTTAGAAATGATGCCATCCTAATATAGAGGCTCAAACTATTTTTCCAGAAATTACATCATTTGTCCTGTTACATAAAATCAGGATTGCTACTTGAGGAATAACGCTACATGCTTCACATGAGTCCAATAGGATTGTTCTGTCCACTAATCATAAATATAAACAGAAGGAGGTGATGGCACCGTGTTACCCAAACACCTAAAAATGTATCTCTAGATAAATAGTTGTCAAGAATAAGTGAGAGGAAATGAAACATTTTACAAGCTGTGATAAAAACAAGGACACAGTGTAAGGGGAAATCTTATTAAACTGGAAATGTTTTATTATCCTTAACTTAAGGGGAATTCCTATTGACTTGGAAGATTTCCTCTAAACTCTTGCAGTGTGTCTCTTGAACAGAAAATAAAAAAAAAGTTTGGCCATACATACACTTTTGGAATTACTTTCTAGTAACTTTTTCTGATTGACTTTCCTATTAGTAATTAGTCAGATACTTTCTCTAACCTAAAATGTCATAAGCCAACTGTACTGACTAAACTAATGCCTAATTTATGGTGGCAACTTTTTTATTGCTAGTTAGTCACAGGGCAAAAACATTGAGTATTGAGGAGGCTACAAATGAGCGACCGGTGGCATTTTTCACTTTTGACCTTATTGAATAAGAAAATATAAACACAGCCACCATACACTGGTATCATTAATATTACTACACAGTATTTATATAGCGCCATCATATTACGCAGCGCTGTACAAAGTTCATAGTCGTGTCACTAACTGTCCCTCAAAGGAGCTCACAATCTAATGTCCCTACCATAGTCATTAATGTAGTTGAAGGTCAATTTTTTTTTTTTTTTTAGGGAGAAGCCAATTAACCTTACTGCATGTTTTTGGGATGTGGGAGGAAACCAGAGTAACCGGAGGAAACCCATGCAGAGACGGGGAGAACCTGCAAACTTTATGCAGATAGTGTCCCGGCTGGGAATCTGGGACCTAGCGCTGCAAAGGCCGGAGTGCTAACCACTAAGCCAGCGTGCTGCCCATCATGAATATTTACCACCAGTAGGACCAAAGAAAAAGGGCAGTCATCCTATCCTTACAAATTTCAGGATCAGGAATTAATGGAAGTAAATGATGGGTAGGTACAATATGAGGAAGAAAATTAGTTTTGTCAGGTACTGTCATTCAATAAACAGATCCTATGTATAGCAGTAGTTAAAGCCTGGAAAATGCTGCCAGAGATTGTTAAAGACTAAAGCTGCGTACACACTTCCAATTTTTATCGTTGGAAATAAACGACGAATGAACGACGAACGATCGATTGGGCAAAAATCATTCGTAAAAAAAGTAACCAACGACGCTGACGAACGAGGAAATGAACGACCCGACCGGCGAATCAGATTGGACGACGATCGTTGACCATCTATCGTGTGTACGGTCGTTCATTGATCGTCCATGGTCTAAGCATGCGCGGTGAACGAACATTCGCTCACTTCCTGTGGTGCACGTAACTTCCTGTATCGTTCAAACGATCGCATCTATCGTGTGTACAATATCTTTGAACGATCGTGTCGTTATCTGTATGTACAGGATCGGTGCTATACGATCGTTCGCAGATATCGTGCAGGATCGTTCGTCGTTCGTTTACCAACGATAATAATTGGAAGTGTGTACGTAGCTTAAGGATATGTTTCATGAGATGGAGATATCTCTGGCATTACATTTCCTTTAAAAAATCCATATTCCCACAACTGGCTGCTAAGGCCTGGGGAATGCACTATAAGTACCAAAAGAGCACAGGTTAGGCACCATGGCTTTAAGATGTTTATCACCTAGCTGTTTAAGGTTAAACTGGGGAATAAACTGGTTAATCTGGGGGGGGGTTGGGGTGCCAAATAATTTTGGGGAAGAAACCGGAGCACCTAGAGGAAACCCTCACAAACACAAGGAAAACCTGCAAACTCCATGTTCCTGGCTGTGATTTGAACCTGGGACCCAGCGCTGCTAACTTCTGAGCCAACGTGCTGCCCATGTTGTGGTCAGTGGGTCCTGGTTTAGGGATCACATTTTGTGCACATACTACCTGTTATTACATGTGTCCCAAACACTTTATATTCCCTATGGACTGTGTGTATGGATCCCCTACATACTTCATAAAGACTCTGTACGTGGAATTCATACATTATTTACAGTATGTGTTTACATGTATGCTATATGTTGATTGAACTGAATAATATTGCTTCATATTGGCCATGTTTACATTAATTTTTTACATCCTATACAGTGCATTTGCTAAACATATACAACCATGTCACTGTCTGTGTATGTCTGTCATTTACAACCCCTTTTTAATGTACAGTGCTGCGTAATATCTTGGTGCTAAATAAACCCTGGTTATTATTAATAATAATAATAATTCAGGAAATGCAATTGCATGGAACTCATACATAATACTGTATGTGTGGTGAATATATTTTTAAATATTTCTTTTCAGAAATATCAATTTTGATACAATGATTAATTAATTACAAAAAATACTGGTCAATGTCTGACCAACATTCTTGCCACAAAATCCATCATATGTACAATTTGTATTGAAATTTGGAAGAGAATAAAAGTATTGGTGATCTTGGGTATATTCTGCTCTCTTTTTACCAAACAGGCAGATGCAACAGTACAGGCCTTGTTCCCACTATGTGTGGTGCAGTGTGGTTCACTAGGATTTACATAGTATAGGATACACAAAGACATCATCATTGATTTTTCAAGGCACAGCTGCCCACATATCTGTCCATATTTTGTAATGGATGGGGTGAGCATTACAACAGACAGTCATGCAGATGCATTGTGGTATAACACGACAACGCACATTTTTATAGTGGGAACGAGACCTAAGCCCAAGATATGTGAGCTAAATATAAAGACATGGTTCCAGCAATCACTACACCTGTATGGGAAAATTGTTTTAATTTTGCTTTAAAGAGTAATGAAAGGAAAGGGCGCTGTAAATATTTATAAAGCCTCTGCTTTAAAATATATTGCAGTAATGTCAATATTTTGACAAAACTACTCAAAATCATTTTATCTTATTGACTAAATAGAAGGCACATACTTTCTACTTGTAAAAAAATGGCTTTATGAGTATCGAAGGAGGTTTGCATAAAAAAAGTAATTCCGCTAAAGAGCAGAGCCGGTACTAGTTTTCCACTTCCGCAGTCAATACCGGAATGGTGATAAGCTTTTATGATGTACAGTACAGCAAGCAGCTGTGCACAATATTAGCTCTGAGACCCATCTGGCTGTATGGTGATCTGAGTGCAGACTGACTGTTCTTTTCCTTCCAGTCATTATCATAAATACATTAAACCTTTAAACGACCACTCATCCAGGCCTGCAGAGTTAGAAGGAATTACTGAAGCCATTAATTCAATTTAAAATGGGATGTTTTCAAACTGAACCTAAATAAAGGCTTTGCTGTCATACAGTATTTTCCTATAGTATGAAAACAAAACGCACAGATTGTGAGAAAAAAAGCCATTTTTTAATACAAAGTTACAACTGGGCTGTGGGATCTGGTAGCCCATTTCTCACGTTTATTTAGGTGAATGGGCAATAAAAGTGCTGATGGCCCACTACGGTGATATAAAAGCAATGAAAGCAGAAAGATGTCAGTGAGTGATTAAAATGAAAGGTGATGAAAAATTTAATGTTGAACTTCAAATGCAGTCAGCCATTCTATCAAAGTTGTCAATCTGCATTCAAATCACTTCTGATTCTGCCCATATGCATGATAAAATAAAAACCCACTTTGGTTATCTTTGGCGACAACAAATTGCATTCTAGCTACGTTCAAAAGATTCTAAAATGATACAATGAATGAGTGACTGATAACAGCAGGATTGGAAAATGATCATTGGATTGGATCCCCCAAGACTCTCCTATTATCCCCCAAGATGATGCGGTTATTAGTGGTGCCTATGCAGTCCATAAAGGTGCATGTTAGGGTGGTACCAGCAGGTATGTTCATGTCATCATTGCACCTAGGTGTGGGTAGCTGTACTCCACCAGGGGAATGATCTAACCAAGTGATTTAAAGTAGGAATTGCTTCTTGTTCAATTTTCGTGCTCTTTAAATCCCCATCGCAACCACAGGCAGTCTTACCCATTGCCATGCGGCACTTCTACACATGATAAAATACCAATGTCAGTCTGGAAATTGTACTGCTCACTGCCTATAATCACAAAAGAGACCCCATGGCAATAAATATACCATTTACTGCTTGGATCAATGACCTCTACAGGGATAACAGTACAGCTTACCTCCAGGCAGATATAAAGAGACACATATTAATGAAGCTCTGTATTCATTAATATACCCTTCAATATATTCTGTATATACAAGCACCTGAATATGACTTGGTATTGGACTCCACTGTACAGACAAACTAAAAGGGAACAGCACAACAAATCAAATGTTTGTGCTGCAATGCTAATAAAAGGGAAAGGATAGAGAGATGAAATTTTCAATCTGCTGCTTTTAAAGATGATTGACAGAGAATTGACATCATTAATGTGCTGCATTTAATATCCATTCACAGGCAGGGGGAGGGACAAGACCTGGAAGTGTTACTGAACTGCAGAAGAAACAAATCTGGTCTTCAGCACAGACAGAAATGGCTTTCTATGTAAAGCTCAGGACATGATGGGACAAAGAAACCTTTTGCAGGTAATACACTGCCAGGCTACTATTAGGCAATGGTTTTATCTGGGGTAGCTTCAGTTGGTCAGGTCTGGGTTCAGCGATATGTGCCCAAAAATAAGGTCAGTGTCTACCTGAATAACCAGGTTTTTCCTTCAATGGATGGCACTGCCGTATTGCAAGAATACAATGCCAGGACTCACCAGGTTTAAACTTTAAATCCAGACCCTAACCCATTGAGAATCTTTGGGTTAAAGAAGACTTTACGCAACAGTCTGACTCTTCCATCATCCATACCATGGTGCATGCCATAATCAAATATTAAGGCAGGCCAACAAAATATCAGACTGTGTTAGTTTTTGGGACCAGGCAGTGTACATTTAATCTGTATATTCAGCTGTCTTGAATTTTAAAACCAATAAACTTACAAATCTAACTTCGATCCAAATCTATATTTTCAAAAATGTGAGTAATTTTTTTAAATGAGATTTTTACAAAACTAAAAGAATGACCCAAATCCTTATGTAAAACTAAGCAAACAGAAACAACTGTGCATTATACCACTGCATTAAAATAAGCAAACAGTCCTAAATTTGCAGTAATGTTTTAAAGTCAGCAATTCCCCAAATCCTGATTAAAGAATCACATGCGCTAGTGATACAATTTCTGTATCAGAAACACAGACAATATCGATCACCCAAATCGATAACATTATTTATGATGAAGTCAGAAGTCATTTCCATCATCGTGCAATGCTGGCGATGTAAAGAATCCCCACTGTGCTGTTTACACATCTCTTCCAAGAATGGTGACTGGCAAACATCATATCTGTTCTAGGGGAGCATTATCCTCCCCCAGAGCCCAGCAGCGGGGCACAGCACACCAAAATCTGCCTGGAACTGGCAGCTGCTCCATGCTGGAGCCTCCATCAATAATGCAAGGCCAGCTGATCCTGGGCAAACTTGCAGCCCCAAGGCTCAGGGACTTCTTCTCCATGCAGCATGAGAAAGAACAAGGCAGATCCTTCTCTAAGCACTGCCATGGCAAGAGCAGAAACAGGAGGAGCTGCTACTGTGTGCAGATTACAGCCATGGAAGCACACACATCCTACATACAGCCCTGCAAGACTCCTCCATACATCAGGCAGATCTAGAGATGTGCACTTGTCCTCCAATCCCTCCCTCTGACAATCTGCTGGTCTGTATAAGAAGGGCACAGGCTGGGTGTCACAGCACTCAGCCCAGCATGCTGGAAATAGCACTTACTGTGTGATGGGGAGCATTGCTGGAGCTGGAGGAGCAGGGGGATTTAAATCCCGTGCTTTGTAGTCAGCATGGTCCACTATTCCATGTCACACTATGGAGAAATAACAAGATCACACAAATCCCTTTCTTGTTTTCCACACCCCCACAGCTGGGGGCGGGGCCACATCACTGCACAACTCATAAAGGGCCACAGCCTGCATGGGAGCCTCACATGGGGACACTGCTGCTGCTTGTTAGTCTGATCATCATATGGGGATCATATAGGGATTTACTGCTACACCCAGACAGATCTCATACAGGAAAACTGATGGGGCATGCTCTCTTTATAATGATATTGCATTGCTAGAAATGATACAAAATATGTCTGATACAAATGATACAAATATATTATTTCTTTCTACTACTCAATATATGATCAATCAGAATGGATTCAAATGTTTGCAGGATTGGTATTAAGTGAAAAACCATGGATGTAAAAATATAATAATAATATACATTGTATATATATATATATATATATATATATATATATATATATTATTATTATTTTAAAACTGTATTTATAAACATATTACGCAGAGCTGTACATTAAATAGGGGTTGCAAATGACAGACAGATACAATGATACAGGAGGAGGAGAGGACCCTGCTCAGAAGAGTTTACAATCTAAAGCTGTGTACACACGTGCAATATTTATCGTTGGAAACGAACGACTAGTTTGTCTGATAATCGTTAACAAAAAAAGTGCACAACGACACCGATGAACGAGGATTGTCGCTGGAAATGAACGACCGTCCAGGCGGATCTGATTGGGTGATGATTGTTTACAATCTATTGTGTGTACAGTCGTTCAGTGATTGTTCTGTGATACACTTTCTCCTTTACATGTCACTCCCTGCGTCGTTCAAACGATCGTATCTAGCATATGTACACTATTGATGGATTATATTTGAACGATTGTATTGTTACAGCATGTACAGAATTGTGCACAATACGATCATTAAAAATAACTGTGCATAATCGTTGATCTGTCGTTAGTCATTCGTTTTCTAACGACAATTATTGCACATGTGTACGTAGCTTAAGAGGAGGGGAAGAAGCACACAGTAAGGGGGTATATATAAAATTTATACATAGTAATAAATATATATATCACATGCAATAATAGTATTCAGTATCCAAATTCCTTTTTATGTTACTTTAAATGACAACAACAGACAAGCATAAAAAAAAAATATAATATATAGAATTGATCTCCTGCAGTGTCCGCTTCTCTATCCTCATTAATGCATCTTCTAAGCCAATCGCTGAGCATCTTACATTCTGTAAATGGCCAGTGATTGGCTAAGGGATGACTAATTTATGTTTCTTTCTATATATGTACAGTTAAGGGGATAATAGGACACCAGTGAAGGTTTTTTTTTATTTTATTACTATTATGCTTTTTTAATGCTTGCCTGGAGTTCATAAATAAAATGTGTTTTTTTCTACAAATGTACAACAGTGAGGGGGGACAGCAGGGAAGACCATATTATTTTAATACTGTTCCCTGTTACAAGAAATGTTTTTGTTTGGCAGAAGATGTCCTTTAAAACTGAATTCTAAGCAATTGCTTGAGAAATATTTATAGGAGCTGCTTTACCCACCAATGGATTTGTATTTCTGTTTGTCCAGTTTAGATATTTACACTGATGTCACACTGCAAAACCAGAATGATGACCTAACCAATGAGGAGGACCCACCTGAATGTTTAACTTTCCTGGCACAGTGCATTTTTTGTAAGGCAGTGGTCAGATTATGGGGGCATAGGACTAAGGCCAACAGAGATTTTCTTCTGGACGTACTATGAGCCAGTCAAACCCTTGCTGCAGTTGGCATCAGCTCCATGGTATAAGAAAATTGATTAGGGGTGTTCCCCTCTCTTCACTAATAACTTTAAATGTTGAGCCACCTCATTAAGCAATCATTTATAATGATTGTTCTTATATCCATGTTAGAAGAACAATGTTTATTTGATGGAGCAAAGGCAGGGGATAAGCTTCTATGTGCTCAGTAAACATAAAAGGATACCTCCCCTTACAGTTTAACGGACAGCAAATTAAATGCTTTTATTTGACATTTACAGCGCTCTCTATAAACAGGACATGACCTAACCATGATATTGAATGCTGCCATTACTAATATGCTGTGATATAGGAGGCAAGTAGTCATTTTTTTAATGACAAAGGCAAGTAGTATAATGATGTGAGCAATATGGAGCCGGATTAGGGACTTTTATGATATGTAATGACAGATCATAATTCTGTCCCTAACACAGAAAGTTAGAGGAAATCCAACATTTTGAGTTGTCATAGCAGCAAAATCATTACAGGAAAAATCCTAAATAATGTAATGGTAAAACTTTATTCCAGCATATTATTTTACTTTAGTAAAAAAAATTGTACACATTGGTTTTGTATGGATGCGGCAAAGGTCTAAATGAATGATTGGAAACCATTAAAAAAATATTTTTTTATACATGATTTTTTCCAGCAAGTGGTATGTTTCTTGGTGATTCATAGACTATACCAGAGATGCTATGGGGCAGAATGCGGGAATATATCAGAAAACTAGTTATTACATAAATGTATATCTAACTGGTAATCATGAAGACTTTTGAAAAGTTCCAACCAACTGACAGCCTTAGACTATATTATGTATGCAGATGATCACAGTATTTCCACACAGCTGTAGCACAAGTTGATACTTTAGGGGGTAAAAAATGAGGAACTGATACAAAATAGTGAAAATAACACAATAGAACTAGTTTATGAAGTCAGAATGAATGTCCAAAAACATTGTTCTTGTTACTGTCTTTGCTAAGTGTCTTTTATTTAATCTCACAGTATATTAGATACCAAACTCTAATGTTTTTCTGAATTTCTCTATTCATTCCTATGATGATTTTAAAAGTCGGTGTCCACTTTGCATTCCTTTGGCTTCAGAAAGTGCAGAACTTAACACCAAAAACAAAAACATCAGAAGGCAGAGGTTGTTATCAGCAGGAACATCCATGTCTCATTTGCCACAAAAAAAATTTTCACTGCTGCTGATGGCTTCTGTGTTTTTGCTTTCACTGTACTGCAAATGCACAGAATGATTAAATAAAATGTGAATAATATCAAATAGCCTGAAAGGTCAGCAAAGCACACAGAGTTTCAGGGCCACAACCCATTAGCAAAGAGTCCTTTCTAATATATATATATATATATATATATACAGTAGGTACTAGAAATACCTAATGGAAAATATAAAAACTTTGTATGGTTGGGCAGACAGAGAGCAGTAAACTGAATGTGACATGTGCAAGCACTGTAGTTAGTGACTTTTGTTTTAAAAACAAACAAAAAACATTTTTGAAATTACTTTTTTTCATATTTAACCCAATATTACCTTAATTAATGTTTTTTTTTAATTTTTTTTATTTAGAGCCTGTAAAAATGACCTTTATAGCTGTGTCCGTTTTACTCCCAATACATTTATCTATAGTATATTTAATAAAGAAGTAAAACAACATCCATAGCTCTCTGGGACTGACATTCTAATATTACTATGATGAGTCAGTTATAATAAGCCATCAGTTCCCAACTTGTATGAGTCTGGTTCTATGTGCTCTTCCTCTCCTCAATCACATGCATCATGATACTCGGGTAATTCACGCTGTTCATGACATGTCTGCATGACATCACCTGGACACTCCATAACAATCTGTCTACTCTGATAGAACTTGAGCAAATGTTTCTGTCACATCCTGTTAGTTTCAGTGTTGTGCCTGATTCACATGATATTTATTTATTTCATTTTGAAAATGTTTAGGTTGTATCACAGCAGGATACAAAGAAAAAATATTGAAATGTTACCTGAATGGGCAATGACAAGTCAAGATCAACAATTTACATATACCTATCCAAAAAATGTAATTAATGCTCCTTAAAAATCCATGCAAAATAAAAAATACACAACAACCAACAAAAAGTTTCCAGAATGGAACTTTCATGATATTTATTCTGATTTGGTTTGTTCTTGGTCTGTTTGTTACCTGGTCTTCTTTCTGGTTTTATTATACATGTGTCTGCTGCCTGTCCTGGCTTTACTTGAGCCACTTGTATGGAACCCATAGTTAGTCAGTGTGCAGGTTATCCATGTGTCTAGTTAACACATTATTTGCATGTATATAGTGTACAATATAGTTATAAGATATTATTCCACATCTTTTGTTCACCTTTAGGTGAACCTCCACCTGTGTCCTTTGGATGTCCATCCAGCTGTTTAGAATGCCTTCTTTAGAGTTCTCATACTGATTTCACCTAAATTATAATATCCTGTATAAGTGGTGGAGGGACTTGTTATATGATGTTAAATACATGATGGCTGTTACAGTGTTGTTTTTATAATTGATATGTCATATAACAATGTTATCATCCAG
>NC_092858.1:142004516-142013312 GCF_032062135.1 Pyxicephalus adspersus
TTTGGTGATACTTATCTAATATACTGTATGTCAATTTGAAACATTTCAATAGGGTCAATAAAACAAAGTTTGTCTTTAAACTATCCTAGTTTATTTTGTGACTTTTGGTCATACAGAAAACACACCTGTCCTGACCATTATCCCTTTTTTAAAAAAAATACATGTATCCACTGCCTGCCTTAATATTCCATCTTGTTTCCATATGCATATGTTTCATTCTGACCTTTCATCTGTTTTACATTTATATATGCTTGCTATACGCTTCAATCTGGTATGCCAGCTAGTTTAAATGCCACTGCTACAGGGGTAATGGGTTTGCCAAGTCCAATGTCTTGTGGCAACCTTCAGCTCTGATCCCAACCTCCTAGCCTGATCCTATAAACACCAAGATAACTTCATAGATTGGATCTGCATTTGTGACCAGGTAGGAAGGCAAATAATTGTTTTCTGCAATTGTTTCTGCATTGTTTACCAATATTTCCTGTTGGCCTCTGTGGTTCCTTCCTTTTTGAGGGACATGCTTTCCAACACATCCGGAAGTGTTGGTTCCAGCATTGGTGCCTGGCATAGACTTACCTTTCCACCCAGTAGGGAGGCGATTATTCTTCTGCTTTTTATAAAGGTTTGCTTTTTGTGTTCAAGCCTGGCAAAGCAAGTTTATATCCCAAAGTAAATTACAGACTCTACCAAAATGGCAACTGGAGCAGGGAAGAAAGTGCAGTTTTTACAAACCATTGAAAGAAATCTTTGACAATAAGTGAAGTCTGATCAGTAATGGCATTTAGAATCCTTGCATGAATCAAAATCAGCAATGTTCAGAGATCGATGTTTTAGGAAAGTGCACTTGTGGATAGATAACTGTCTGTAACCTTGAATTCTGGCTATTAGGCTGCAAGCCTTCATGCTTTCTGAATGCCCTGCTACAAAAAGGGAGGATCAATCATTTTATGGCAGCAAGCAGTGCAGAATTACCATGGGTGCTTGGAATGCATATATGTGCCAAATACAAAAAGCGCATTGCAACCCCCGTAGTGTCATTGGAATGAATGTATGCAGGGAGGATGCATTGGTTGTGGGGGCTCCTAAACAAATCCAGATCAAGCTACAGTTTAATCAGAAACAGTGTAAGTGTACCATTGTTCGATCAATATCTGTACAAATGATGCAATTTATATTAAAAAACAAATAGAGTTTCCACACATCACATTATTGATTTTTGAATATAATCATTTTTTAAACATCATAAAAAGCTTTTCTAGTAGACCTAAAATTAATGATCAGTTTCTGGCAAGAAGATTTTTCCCTCTTGGGCCTATGCTAGCTCTCAGTGCCTTTTTTAACTGTATATTGAGAATGGAGTAACAGAAGCATGGGCCCAGAACTTTAAAATAAAGCACTGCTGGAACTGCTGAGATTTTGTGCCGCTCAAACAATATGTTTTTGCTAAGTAAGTCTTAGCATTGACATTTCAGGGCTGTTCAGGATTCCTTCTTATTTTTGCATTTGGTAAATCCAGATCTATCCTCTTACATCAGGAAATGTAGTGACTTGTCCTAGTATTTCTAGTCTAGAGCAGTTAGAGCATGGCTTTGTAACTGATCACAGCTCCAAACTCAGTAAATGAGGGGCCACTAGGACAGGAAGACACTTCTAATGTGTCATTCTTTAGCAGCAGTGGCTGTCACTCACAATGGTGTAGCGTACCATGAGAAGAAAAGGAGGTTTAATTCCCAACAACAGTCTGTAAGGGCAGGAGGTCTGGAATGAAAAACTAGTCATGTTTCTATAGATAACCTGAATCAATATACTTATTTTTATCTACTTTCCTTTATTACTGCATTATAGTACAGTGGATTCTTATCTATATCTTTCTTGCCTATTTTAACTTTATCTTCTTAGCACTTTAATTACCAGCACTAAGTATGTATATAGTAACAGTGCAGATTATAGAAGATTCATATTTCAAATCAAAAGATATGGTGACATCCTATAAATTAAAAATGAAAAGTTATTTGCACCAAAAAGAATGGCTTTCCCGTTTATAACCATAAACATCATTACCATATAAATATTGGTGGATATTTGGTAATGATATTTGGTTCAAAATAATATAATCTTTAATAAACATATTGAAAGATATAATCTTTAACAGGTTAAAATGATTGACTTTGGAACAATCCAAATGATGAACACCTTAAGAGATCAGTGAATCCACATATTATGTTAATCCATATACAGGTAGTCCCCGGGTAAAAGACATCCAACATACGGAAGACTCCTGGATACGAACGGGGCTTCCCTGTTCCCTTGTGTGCAGGATGGAGGCTTGGAGGGGACGGTTTGCATGACTTGCAGAAGAAATCTTTTGCTAAACACAGCTGAGATTGTGGGTGATCTTAAGAACTGAGCTGATCTGTAACATCCTATAACAGGGGTCAGCAACCTTTACTATCAAAAGAATGTATAGGCTCCATAAAGCTTTTTTTCACATTGTTTGTGATTAGCTCACAGTGAGGATTTTATACAGTAACTGACAACATGCTGCCTAATAATATGTTGAGACAAACATCTGTCCTAATTGCATTTATTAAAATAATGTACCTGTTCCCATTTACATACAAATTCAACGTAAGAACAAACCTACAGTCCCTATTTCATATGTAACCCGGGGACAACCTGTAGTGCAGATAAAATCTGCAGGTCGTTAGTGCCTGACAAGTACCGGTAGTATTGTTACACGTGGAAGTGTAGATATTATTATGAATGGTAACAAGATTCACAGAATGAGAATTAGACCGCATTATTTTTACACCAAAAGAATGAAAGATAATAGTAGGAGAACTATAAAGGAACAATTATATACTTAAATATGATGTAATTATCTCACAAAACCTGATAGAGGATAAAAATTAATTGCCTGGTATGTGGATACAATGTCATTAAGTATATTTTCACACACTCCTATGTAGAGGTGTGTACTCATGAATACATTTGTTTTTACATCATCCCGATACTGACAGTGAGAACCTTTACAACAACAGGGGTGGAACACTCCTAATATATGAAACTATAGCTAAGTAAAAGTTGAATGTAATGTCACACTGCTTGTGATGATCATAAATATTGTTGAGGGATACTTTCCCACCCATGTCATTTAGCAGCATTGCAGCAAGTAACAGGGTCAGTTTGCACTGTATATAACCAGCCTGAATAAAATCAATTGGCAGAACTACAAGTTAGGAGAGAAATGGACTGAAGTTCACACAATAACACAGTTTCTGGCTGGGAATTGCAGATCTAGTTGCAGATTAACAAATCGCTGCCTGCTGTGTTTGTGGGGCGTACATTTGTGCTAAAGGTAGTAGGGTATATTGAAAGTATTTATCTTATTGATTCAGCCCTATGATGAAAGAAAGAATATTGTATATTGCATGCAGGGTACTGCCTTTCCACTAAATAGAGAAATCTCTAAAATTTCTTTATAATACAGGGGAATACAGAAGGTGTTATACTGTTGCTTCGGGAAGAGCATTTTGCTTCCATCATGTAGAGGCTGTGAGGTTTTAACCTTAAATTTTTTAAAAACACATTCTCCACCATGCACTCTATAGATCACACTTTTATATTTGCTTTAGGCCCATTGGGTATTTAAAAGAATTAAAATGGCAAAATTGAGCACAGATTGCATGTACAGCATTAGTTAATTTAGACTGGACATATACATAATCATACAATTGAGTTTTCCCATAACTGAAAAAGAAGAAGATCCATTTTTAGTGTTCTCATGTTCTAAATTTAAATTTTTTTTGTCTTTGATGTATATTATGACATGTTCTGCATGATGGCTCAGTGGTTAGCACTCTGGCCTTTGCAGCGCTAGGTCCCAGGTTCCAATCTCGGCCAGGAAACTATCTGCATGGAGTTTGCAGGTTGTCCCTGTGTTTGTGTGGCTTTCCTTCAGGTAAAAAATGAAAAAAATGAAAAAAAGTGCAGTTAGGTTAATTAGCTCCCCCCCAAAGTGTATTAAGGATATATGACATATGAGGTAGGGACATTAGATTGTGAGCCCCTTTGAGGTACAGCTAGTGAAATGACTATGGACTTTGTAAAGTGCTGCGTAATATGTTGGCGCTATATAAATTCTGTGGAATAACAATAATAATGTTCTGTACATTTTACCTTACTATTTTGTCATGTAACATATCCTTATTTGAATACTTAAATTTTTATCAAACATCTTAAGTCAGTGTTAGAGCAGGTACTGTCCCCTTCCAATTCGTCTCAAAATTGCTGAGAACAAAGACCAAACTACTTATGGCACCTTGAGAAAATATGGCAGCAATTCTACAAGAAGTAGTGAGGTTGTAGCTGGTAATGTCCTTTAGAGCCAGGCCAGAGAACCAATATGGCAAAATATATTTATAAATTTCTATCTATACTTTATACCTGTACAGGAGTAAGTTTTAATACAACCTTGTGATATTACTTTACATTTGCATAAACTTGGGGTCATTGTGTCTCTGGACACAACCCACACCTTCTGATTGTAGGCTCAGACCTGCGATGGTAGAGTGGGTGGGTTCTGGCATCATGACGTCACCATGGGGGAAGTTTCCTCCCCTTTCAGTGACACACGGCTCCCTGCACATGTGCGGTCCAGAGTCCGTGCATTTAGTGGTCCGTGACATTCAAAAGGACCACTGCTCTACAGTAATTATGAGTAAACAGTAGATTGTGTGATAGGTTGGTTAGACCCTATGTGTGGTTTTAATACACTGCGTCAATTATCTGAATCCATTGTGATATAGTTACCACCAATAGATAAATACTGGGTCATTTCAGTAATTTCAGTAAACATTTCTATTGTATTACCGTTCATTAATCTCTTACTAATTTTTTTCAGTTTCGGTTGCCATCTTTAGAAAAGGGAAGTCATTCACTTTTTTTTTTTTTGTTCACGTCCTGTGCTGTAATTTGTTTATTATACGTGTGGCAGGTGTTTCCTCTGAGTTGGAAAACACGACCTAACGAAAAGATGAGATGTATGACTTCTACGAAAAAAAACAAAATGACATTATAGGTACAAAGGCTTGAAATGTTAATAGTTTTTATAATAGATCATTGTGGAGGATGAGACAATACCAATGAATTCATGAATGGACTGTTCGGGTGCGTAGGAAATCACATCCAGTGTCTCCATGGTAATGGCCTTCGCTGGTCATAATAGCGGCAAATCACGAAGCCCCGCCGCCCAGAAATCCATAACCTTGTCACACAATGCATGATGGGTACAGTAACTGATCATATGCCGCTATTTTCTTTGAATATTTAGATTTAGTACATGGTAAATGTAAAAGTTACTGATATGTGCAACTACTATTATTCTCTTTTTATATTAAGTTAGTTTTTAACCATTATGAATGATAAATGTTTTCCTGTCCTAACCCAACCCGTGCTCTTTCATGACCGTATACCATGAACAGACGGTCACAGCTCTGTTGTCTGGTCGCACCCGTGCATTACAGCCCCATAGACTTCTATGAGACCATCTCTGCTCATGGACACAACCCTATAGAAGTCTAAGAAAATTTAATGCACAAAATATGCCGTAAATTTGAAGACTTATAGTGCTGGATGTAAACAAAGAAGCCTATAGTTGTCAGATCCCAGATAAGGCTATGTTAAGAGTTGCCAATGAACCATAGCTTCATGGAGACTCAACAAGTAGTTCTACCTGCAGCAGCTCCATTGATAATGATGGGGGGGGGGCAGTGAGTGGTTCTGTACTGCCCAATGCTTCCTGCTGTCAAATCAGCAGTGGTGCAAAGGAACTGAACAGCAAGGTGGCAGCCACCAGGTTTGACCCTCCCAATACAGGTTTGACCCTGGCCTAAGTATCAATCTATAGAGGAAGGCAGCGGATTTATTTCCCCAGCAGAACAAAATTTTTGTTTGATGCCTCCAAAGCTTTTTCATCTCATGGTACAATATAAGGAAGCTTTGTGCAGGGGTGTAGTCGCAAAAAAAGAAAAGGGGGCACGGTATGTGGCTGTCCCATTACACCCCTGTCTGTGTCACTCAAAGGGGAAGACATTTCCCCCTGAGTGACATCATTATACCAGACCCTGCCCACTCTCCCATTGCAGGTCTGAGCCTGCAATGGGAGAATGGGTGGGTTGTGCCACCGCCCGGAGCCTGCAAACAGTACCGGGGACGTGGTCTGCTGCTCTGGTCAGTTCGCCCCCCAGCAGGATCCTTGTCCTGACCCCGCGGGGGGGCGGGGGTGGGGGCGGGAGCCACAGGCCACCAAAGACTTTGTGAACCCCATAAGCATAAACAAAATCATTTTTAAAGTGATTGTCAATATTTTTAATAATGTAATACCTGGTATTCCTACCATGACTAAGTAATAAACCTTGTGTCCTTTTTGTTCTGTGTTGTCACACATTCACACAATGGAGGCAATTGTGATCATATCAATAAACAATTAGTAGATATGTTCTATTGCGATGACCAATATTAAACCTGAGAAAAGCAGCTGCTGGAGCACATGCAAGTGCCAGCTAGGAGCCTATTGAATATAGGCTAAAAAGGTCCTACTTTTATGGTGAACACAACATAAATACCTGTACTTGGTTCCTCCATTTTTTTGGAATATTATATATATATTTTAGAACAAATCTTGTACTATACTATAACAAACATAAATCCATATTAATGGAATTTCCAATATATCTTTTCCAAAGCCATTTTTTTAGGTTACCATTTTCAGTGGCACAAAGGGGTCACCATGAATTGAGTATAAGCACCGTAAAAATTTATTAGCAGAACCGCACGCCTGTTGGGACAAAAATGGACTGAAGTTCACACAATAAGACAGTTACTGGCTGGAAACTTCAGCTCTAGTAGCAGATTATCAAGTCACTGCTTGCTGTGAGTTTGCGGGGTGTGCATTTGTGCTGAAGGTGGTTGGGTATATTGAGAATTATTTGTTTCTATAGAATCAGCCTTTTGATGAAACAAGTAATATTGTACATTGCATTCACGGTAAGAATATATTTTACCTATTGCTAAAATACCCTTTTAAAAAACAACCCTATTAACCTTTAGTGTCTGATAGGAGTTTGTAGGGAATAACTAGGATTGATGTGCAACACAAAAAAGCAGAATTTTATTACATTACATGTTTACCAGTATAGTTTATTGGGATGTCAAGCACTAAATTAGGCTGTCTGGCAGGAGTGCCTGTATTACAAGACTAGCTGAACAGAATTATACATACTTATGGCATATAAGAACCATTCAGGTATTTGTGTTTTACTTGGGTGTTGCATTTAAATTTCCTCCTGACGTTTAGCCTTGACATACGCCTGGACACTGAAGGACATGTTGGTTAATCTATTAAGTGATGTACTCATTTGCATTTTCCTGTTCTCTTTTCTTATTGAGAGAACTATATTGCAACCACCGGGAGTACCAAATCCTTCAATAGCGCTCACACATTCATCCAAAATGAAAAGGTATATTTAAAATACTGTTGCAATCTGGCAACATTGATCAAATGTGACCTATAACTGTATTATTCAAAATGTGGTGGTTCCCTGTGGACATAAACATTAATTAAACAGCCTGACAATTAAATCAGTAAAACATCAAAGAGAAACTCTGGTTAGGATAACTCAATGAAAAATTAGTTCATAAAATAAATGAATACATTTGTTTAAATTAAACATTCTAAAAGAGGGTTTGTTTAGCATTTTATGGCTTCAAACATTTTCAGTTTTTCAGTGTTTTTTATTATCTATTTCATATGTATACCTAATATACATATTGTATACTCATATACATAGTATACATACTCATATGTATACACAAAATTAATGCTGACCTTGGCTGAAATTATGTGTATTTTTGGCAAAAAGACATTTATGAATAAATCTGTTCTGATAATTGCATGTGATAAATATATGTAAAAAATTATATGTGTGTGTGTAAAAAATATCCATAAAATAAGTAAAATGAAAACCTAAAATGAACAAAAAATGTATTGTATTGTTAAGTAAATTTGAGATGAAGTATATAAAAATGTTTACAATTTTGCAATCTGTTCAACCAGCATATGGAGTTTTAGTTTTAATAAAACCTAATTGCAGGTCCCAGTAGCTTTCATTTGGACTAACTGATAAAAGGCTCAATGGAGGGTTTTAAAGGAAGCTAAAAAGCAAGCTGTGTCTAGTAAGCTGTCTCTTTAGCTAAACCATAGGGCTCATAGAATCCCTTTTTATACTACAAACCTAAAATAAAAAAGATCAGGACATGTGCAGAAGGAGCAACCAGAGCTGCGGCAATCAAGATTTAAAGGGGCGGTGCTGCACCTTCTTTTTTTATACAAAGGGTGTTGCACTGAAAAAAAACACCAACTTTTTTTACCTTATATAGAGGGGTTGAGTTTAGGTATGCTTTAAGATATTAAGTAGATGGAGTTGTTGACAACCGGAAAACCAGATTGTTTAGATAAACATCTTAAAATATGGTTAGCATGGGATCAGTTTCAAACTGTATCCACCTAATTCCCATCTGATAAATGGTAAAAGTTCTCTGTAGCATTATGAAGCACAGGAAGCTAATCTCCCTGGTTTTTGTTAAAATCTCCCACTCTTACCATGTCTTCTCTCTTAACCCCATTTTCTCAGATCCATTACAAAGACTCTGTTTATAGAAAGAATTTTTGCTGCCAAAGGAAAAGGATTCCCCTAGCTGGGAAGATAATACACAGATGACATTTTTGTTTGATAC
>NC_092858.1:142013364-142014574 GCF_032062135.1 Pyxicephalus adspersus
ATATATATATATATATATATATATATATATATATATATACGTATCTTATCTTAGCCAGAGACAGGTCAAAACAAAATTCTGTTTCCTTGCCCAGTACTGAGTGAGTACATCCTCTGTTCCAAAATAAACCTGCTTAAACAGTGATGCTTGATGCTTATCCAATTAAAAGGATTACTAATGGAAGGAAGAGATATGTAATCCAATACACTGAACACTAACTTGCACAAAGGATTGATTACAAAACCACACAGCTGATCAATGCTTTCTGCTTTTAGAAGATTTCAACAAACACATTTTAAGTAATAAAATAACAAAGCTGTCACGCCAGCACAATGTATTATTCTTTAAACATTCTACAATAGCAGGCATGCAGAAAATATCTATGTCAATACATTTGCGTTTTAATTTATAAGAGGCCCCAAACAAATATAGACGATGGCATAAAACTGTAGAAAATTAAAAATAGTAGTGTATATGTAAATAGGTATGTCCTACTGATGTCTCCGCAGAAGTACATAGTACTGATTGTGTCATTGCAGACATATTTCTAGCAGTGTCAGCGTGGCTGTGATTGTGTTTCTGCTGACATGTTTCTGGCTGTGTCAGTACAATTGTCTGTATGTGTGTTAGGATGACAGCATAAAAAATGAGAAGAAGAATAAATAATGCAACCCAATGACTTACAATGTATAATTCACCAATACTGAACAGTTAGAAGCATGAAAGATTACTAATATTTAGTTAATGAGCTAAACTATATTTCTGTATAATATGCTTTCATCAATCTAATTCTTATTATATATTTTTAATATGGCTTTCAAAAGATAGGAAAATGGTAATTTACATTAAAGTGTAGCTGTGGGAAACTGAGATCCTATAATCTAAAGTTTTATAATCCTCACTTGGTATAAAGTTCTGGTAACCCTTTAATCAAGGGTTCTGGTTCTGGTCCTGCTGGAATTCCTCCCTTCCCACACAGGTGAATGCCTGTATGAATGTGAAGGAACTGACCATATGTTGGGTTTTGGCCTCACAAAAACTGTAACAAAGTTTGAAAAGAATATTACACATAGCTTGAGTAGGTTGAGTCCATAAATAAATATTATTGTCTTATATTTATTAGGTTTGGGTAACCAGAGAATATTTCAGCCAGTGGTTTAATGATGTTTTTGGGCCAATTGTAAAAAGTTATCTAGAGGAGAAAAACCTG
>NC_092858.1:142015856-142017063 GCF_032062135.1 Pyxicephalus adspersus
AGATAAAATTAGTTTTAGTATAATTCTTGATACCTGAAAATTATTTCAAGGATTTCTCTATGGTATTAGGTTTGCATTAGGTTTTTGTCCTCAACATACACAATAAAATAGCGTGTTTAAAAACAGCTTTATACTTTGCTACAGACTCAAAGCATTGTTTTTTTTTCATTTTTTCTCTTATTAAATGATACAATGGAACTAAAATTCCCCTTTACTGCATAGAGAGTCCTATATTTTCAAGTCCTCTTTATGAAATTGTGAATCTGTCTAGCAAATGTTCATATAAATAGCATTTTTGGTTGGTCAATCACATGTAAAATGGTCTGTTCAACTTCCTTGTTCTTGCAGCGTTTCTTCACACACAATAACGTTCATACCCATGTGTCACCATGAAGTGTTAGTCACTACATAGCGGCCAACATGCTATAGACACATCGCTTGCGTTATATATTCTGTAATCCCTGTTTCTGTAGGTCATAGGATTACAATAAACATTGTGATAAAGTATATATTGCTCAAAACTTAGGGGACACTCAGTCTACACAGTATAACACCAAGGCAGCTAAATTTCTGGAATATCAATGTGTCCAGTTACGGGGTATAAGTAATTGTAAATCAATTTTACCTGGCTTGGTGCAAATGAAAGGAGGGGCAACAGCAAGTCAACCCCTAAAGAGGGAATTGTTTTACACCAGACCATTTTTTGTCTTGCGTTTTGCTAGTGTCCTTGTCACTACTGGAACTGTGAGCCAATTGTACCTGCAAATGTATCTAACCCAGAGCTGAACATTTTGCAGAATATACATCTTGTCCTCCTTTGCTGCCTCTCAGACCAGGTCAGTGGCAAAGGGATATCCATAACCTCAACCACACCCTAATCTAAAACTATCATAGCTTAATAACCCTAAAGCTTCCTAAAATGACATCTCTAGACCAAGCTTAATTGCACTCTCGTTGGTTCTGGACAAAGTTGCCCCTGTCACCTTTTGTTAACCCCTATCCTGCTAACCCCCGACTTTGGTACAACAATCATATTAAACATGCAGAAAACAGAGCTAGTGCAACAGAGCATAAGTGGAGGAAATCTGGCCGCAGTGCTGACCTTGATTACAAAGCCAGACTACAACACCTTAACACTGCACTCACTGTTGCCAAGCAAAATTACTTCTCTCCTGGTATATCCTCTCGAACATCCAACCCATGCAGT
>NC_092858.1:142017928-142036880 GCF_032062135.1 Pyxicephalus adspersus
TAGTCAGCTGACCTCATTTTTATGGGCACATAACAATGCTGAACCCAGACTTGACCAACTCAAGCAACCCCAGATTGTAACTCCCTACAGGCTTTGGAACTTTTGGGCCCAGGCAGTGTATATGTATAAAAACAAACACAATGGGAATTTTAACTTGAGATTGAAATTACCCTACTAGTATGACAAAATGTATTCGATGTGGGAAAAGCTGATATAGTTATATTTTCTAGTGTCTCGTTTTTATATTAAAATTTAAGACAAAAGGAAAGACATGCAGAAGGGTTTTTTGAATAATTATATTGAGACAGATATTTAGAATAGTATCAGTATATGATACTGTACAAATGACAATTTTCCCAACCTCAACCAACTTATGTGAGGTTATCAGGATATCATACTATACAGATGCTTCTATTAAAAGGATGAAATGTTCTTATTCAGTACATAAGAGGCAAAGTTACTTGAAACAGTACACATGTGATTCGAGTCTCTCTCTAATTGTGATTTGTACATAATTCTATGATTTTAACCAATAGTATATCCATTTCCTGTTCCCCTGAGGAAGCCATTAAGGCTAAACGCGTTGGGAATAAATAGGAGACTAACGTATCGCACGTGTACTGTTATAATTAACTTTACTTCTTATGGACTGAATAAGAACATTTCATCATTTTAATGGAAGCATCTGTATAGTATAATATCCTGATAACCTCACATAAGTTGGATGAGGTTTGGATAATTGTCTGACTGAAGTTATGTCATTTTTACTGTATCATAGTTTGATACTATTGTAAATATCTGTTTCAATATAATTGACCAAAAAACCCTTCTGCATGTATGTCCTTTTGTTAAACTTCATGACAAAATGTATGCATGGATATCCTACAAGGGGACAAGAATGAGAATTCCAATACTTATTTCTAGGTTCTAGTGAAGTGAATTGGTAGGTCGCCTGGTTGACTGAACAGCCATCAGGACTAGATCACACCAGGCTCTGAGGTGTGGCCCCAGTACTATAGTATGTTGTGTATATTTGAATGCAGTATATCAGGGGACTATCCTATTGTTTGGTAATTTTTAGTACCTGGTAAACTTTAAGCATTACTATTGGGTGAAACATTACAGTAACACTAGATTACATAATTGCAGAAACACACCCATTGTAGAATTGTTTATACTTTAATTATTTACTTCTTGGTTTGAGAAGACTGCAATGGAAGGGGACAAAGCACTAAGAAGACTATTATTAGACTGCTGTGTGCTGAGTCTGGTATTCCAGTTCACTTGAAACCAATGCTGTGGAGCCAAATGCATGTGAAGCGGACATCCTTTGCAGATCTTTATTATGAAATAGTATATGAAATCTCTTGCTCTACTTCTTTCACAGCTTGTCATTGTACAGTTACATTCTGAGAACCCATTCCAGACTGAATCACATGTTTTATATTTATACAAATCGAAAGGAGAAAAGCAGAAATAAAAGTGCTGAGATTCAAAACTGGTTTCTGCAAAGGCTGTATGCAATGATGATGAAATAATTCAAGAATGGGTTCAAGGTGTGTATGTAATACATACAATGGTGGGAAATAGGTAAACCTGGTCATATAATTACTTACTCATTATAATTGCTTGTAATGATATATGATTGATCATTTAAACTTTGGAGAGGAATAGGCTGGATGGAATTCCTGAGCTTTTCATTCAAAACAAGAATGCAGCAAGTAAAACCAAACTTGAAATCTGGATAGTGTTGCTGGTTTGTAATTTATATTTTGGGAGTTGAGTTATTCAAGTAACTAGCACTTTTAAAAGGTCAGCAGTGCCAACTCACTGATTTCACATCATGTTACCTTTACTCCTGCTATATATCTGAAGCTAGTGGTGCTGGCAATTGGATATCATTTTCAAGTAAGGCAAAGAGTTTCATTACAGGGCAAGGAGTGCAATTTAGAGAGATGTGCTACACAGTACCCTGGGATGAGCTGGTATCTTAGCAAGAATCTACTCAGACCTTCCTTGAAAGCTCCAAGGCAGCCAATATACTAATTGATTTGTACTAGCTATGAACTGATTGAAGCTTGTTGTAGAAAAGGCTTTCATAGACTTTGCATACCACTTTCACAGCAATGCCCATTGAAACAGTTCTGGTCTAATCTAAGGCAAAGCATTGGCTACTAATGGTGCAGCAATGCAAAGTACCAGTAGTCCAGTATCTGGTAAAGAGTATATGCTATGGTAATTATATAACATCCATTTAAAGTAAGCAGAGGATACTAAAATGCTGTGACACCGACTGAACCTTTAGGTGGTTTAAACAGATTTTCGACTCAGATTATATGTTAGTAAAGTCATAGCTGAGAATGATTCTAGAAGGATTCCCAAAGGTCATTCTTAAATGTTATCACTGGACGTCAGAAGATTTTCTCCCAGTGATTTGCTGTCAGTCACTGCTGACAGTGTTTTATCTCTGCATATAAAAACCCACTGGGTAATGAAGCTCTATTGACATCAATGCTATGTGACAATATTCTGACATTCAGAAAGCTCTTGCAGTCGATAGCAACACATTTTTTTGCGCACTTCTTATTTGCATGATTCTCAATTTTTTCATAATAACTATATTGCAAGAACAATTTTGCTAGACATGATTCATCGTATATTGTGTTTATTGATAGTATTGGTCCGTACCATGGTTCATGTTATTCGTTTGGCATGTTCATCCCCTTTTTTTTGCTGTTCTCTTTGTCTTGTTTGTATTTGAAAATCCAATAAAAAAGTAACAATTTTAAGCTAAGTGAATTTATGGTAGTGACAAAACTCTCATTAAAACAAAGTGAACAAGCATAATGAAACTATTTGTATATTTGTAGCTGATGCATTATGCCTGGCCCTAAATTCTCACTCTGAATATATTAACTAAGGGTACTTTATATTCTGCCTATACATGATAGCTTTTGCTAAGGAATAAAAAAAATCTTCTGAGAAAACCACAGCCGTAATATTGTATAGTATTGCAAATAGGACTATATTCTGCATGGTCAGTTATCTCATTAGCTCACAAAGATCATAGTCTACAGTGCCACGGCTGCCAGGTCCATCACCTTGCCAGACTACATTCCTATTTTATATTCAGAACTATGTGCAAAGTACATGCCCCAGCGGTAGCCATTCCATTCGGATTACACTAAACAGGTATTTACCTCTTTGCCCCAGCATGCCACCAAATCATATTGTGCCTCTGGGGTATAGGTGGGCGAAACAGCATCTAATACTGCAGGAGATGGGAGCCTGTGCGGGCTGTAGCTGGCTGTTACCAGTGTGCCATCAGCCTATTTCGGAGTAAGTAGAATAAATAAGTTGAGTACAATTTTAGGAATAAAGGAGCATTATTTATTAAGTGTAATGCTGATTGATTGATTGAGTGTCAATAATTCAGCAGCTCTCTGACCTGCTTACATTACTTATCACTATCTAGGGAATGCTTATTTGGTAAAAAAAAAAAATGGGACATTATCCATTTCCTCATCAGCACATTAGCACTAACTGAATTTGATTTTCTTTAAATGTGCTGGTTACTAATGATAATTTTCCCAAATCTGTAGAGTTGAGATCTCAATCAGTGCATAGCTACTCATCATATTTATTAGGAAGCACCACACAGGTCATCCGTCAAGTCAATTGCTTTAATTCATTGTGGTTCTAAATTTGTTTAACATGATCAGGTCATATTCACCAGACATTTGTAGGCCTTACAGGTTTATAGGTGGCTCTCTACCTTAGGGTAGGGTATTTCTCTTCCTACCTTGTATTTAAAACAACTTGTTGTATAGAGGGATCAATAGCTCAATATAACATTTACATGATAAGTTGGAGCAATGACTCATTCCTGAGCTAAGTTGAGGTTTCATTGAGATACAGCTTTATCCGAAAAGGTGCAACTATTGCTATGCTGTCTCTTAGTTAACTCACATCACTTTGGGTATCCTTTGTCATATACAAAATATTTGTATGTAAAACAAAGTTAGAGGGCTAAATCCCTAAATATTATTCTCTAAATACAAGTGGCTTATGTATCTTTTCTTGATTCTTTGTGTGCCCTGTGCAGTAAAATGTTTTGTAGGAGCATTCTGGTAGTACCAGTCACTGCTGCTTTATCTTTCTGGGGATGACTGGTCTTATATTTGGTTATATCTGGTCTTCCCAGAGCTCTACACAGGCCATGTGAAGCATATTATTGATTCATGATTTTTGGTGATTGTAAAATCAGAATGACAAGCACCATCAAAGATTTTAAACTGTTATTAAGTGGGCATAAGTTTATCCTTTAACATAACTAAACTGTGTTAGTGTTCATCAAAGTCCAAATCAATGGTTAACTTTCTGTAGACCTTTGCTAAATTTATTTGATCCTACAATATTATCATTTTTCTTTTTCTGATACCAATAAAAATGCAATGTAAAATATTGTAGTTTAAATATTTTAGACTGGTACTACTATTTCCTTTTTCAGAAAGTCTGCCGGAGCTCATTCCTAGCAGACTGTGCAATGCTATGTAATGTGGTAACATATGTATGATGTGTGCTACTATATGTGAGTATGCAGTATTGCACCCATTTCCATGTGCGAACATGTGTGTTATGACAACACACAAATGAAAACCATTCCTCACCACACATACACTGCATTCATCCAGCGCCAATGTACAACATGTCTCATATCAGCAGTGTGGTGATCAAAGATGATCCGATGCCTAATGATTTGTCTTACACAATGAGACATCTGTCTGCCTGTCTGTCGTTGGCCGTAATCAATGTATAAAAATAATAACAAAGCACCATCGGATTCCATGCTCAAACTTTATTATTTGCAAATATCAGAAGGAAAAACAAACTTTATTATTGAGTACATTGTTTTGTTTGGTTATTAAAATAATTTTCCTAGAGTTGCAATCAAGGTAATCACATTTATAAATCAAATAACTCCTAAAGGAACAACAAAGCTTCATATTACTGCAAACATGCACTTATCCACAGAGAATACAAATATGTAATTCTTGTAAGTGCAGCCTCATCAAATATCAAATGCTTCAAACACACTAATTAGTATAGAAAATATAATTAGGGTATGTGATAAATGAGAAGTATAAATGTTAGGAATTTTCAGCATTCATGAACAAGCAGCATATAAAGAAAGCTAAACCCGCTGAAATCACTAGTGAATATAATTGGTGCAATGCACCTGATGCTTAGATTATATATCCTATATGTGTACAGGGACTCTACATAGAACAACGTCCACTAATGTTTATCACCCAACCAAACTTTAGCGCAAAGCATTATACTAAAGTCAAAATCAAAAGAGAGATCCGATTGGTTTCTACAATCTTCTACATATATAATTTTATGTGTGTGATATAAATGAATGAAATTGCACATTTTTCAGCATAAATTGACCTTTCTACTGAAGTCTGTTCCAAACCTGCGAAGAAGGCAATTGTACATGCAACCAATTACTCCTCTATTAGAAGCAGCATCTATCTATTGATAAACCTTCACTAACGACCATGTCATTGATTACAGTCATAGGATATGTAACCAATCAAAGATGAAACTGTCAATATGTCTACACCAGGATACAGCATGTGGCTTAATGCTCACAATAAAGTGCAGAAGGGGCTAATTGAGATAATAGAAGTGCAAGGGACATGGTCACAAAAACACATTTTAATTATATTGTCAGTCCAGGAAACAACCCAGGGGAATATTCCACTTATCTAAATGTATTTTGTATTATCAATAGCAAAATACTTCACCAGATAAACTATAAATCTTTTAAAGCAAAGAATGCACCAGCCCCAAAGCAGCCCTGTCACTGCAATAGAAGACTATTCACTGAAGGGCTTTTTCCTAATCATCAGAAGCTAATAAATCATCAAGTACCATAAGAGTCATTCCACGTTCTTCTACACAGCTGCTACCACTATGGGAGTGACATATGCATGTTGGTCTATTGAGGAAATAAAACATTATTCCTATGGAGTGCTTGTGAAACGTGAGCTGATGTGTTATTTTTAGCCAATATAATTAAATATAACTCATATTTACATATTACCATGCAGCATGCTTTCCTTGTTAATGTAAATGAGTGTATATACCCCATGGTCAAATTTCACTAACATAAATAAGTGCATGTCTTGTAA
This sequence comes from Pyxicephalus adspersus, assembly GCF_032062135.1. Taxonomy (NCBI): domain Eukaryota; kingdom Metazoa; phylum Chordata; class Amphibia; order Anura; family Pyxicephalidae; genus Pyxicephalus; species Pyxicephalus adspersus. The sequence continues at coordinate 142,024,129 of NC_092858.1, forward strand.
GATTGGTATAACTGCCTGTAATATTGAGTTTATTAAACCATTTTTTTATAAATAGTTTTATGGTTGAGGAATGAGTGACGTGCATTTCCCCAGCTGTAGCTGAACTCCCAGAAGGCCTTGCTGCACCGGGCAAGGTTCTCCAGATAATATAAAGTCTGGCATCAGAAATAAATGTCGCTTCTAAGCACAAATTCTAGTGATAATGAAAATGCCATTGCTCTTCAGTCTAGTCTATGATTAAAATGGAAGGAAAGGAAATTTTAAGAATTGCCTAGTAGATAAATTCCGTTTTTCTCCTGAAAGTAACAAGTCACTGATAAGGGGAAATGGACAGCTGCCTATTTAAAAATGTATAAGCAGTCCATTTTCTCAGCTCCTGTGTCTGCCACTTTGCACTATCGTAAAGATCAGCTAGTCTAGGTCAATCAGCTGTGTTTAATGCACGGATCAGAGAAGAGAAGTCAGTACAGAGACATCCGGTCATTTGGTCCTTGAGGAATTAGACGACCCTGGATTGAAGATTCCCTTATTCCTGCCACATAGCACCGTTTTCACCGTTCTCATGAAATTTGTGCAGGTGGTCAGCATATCTAGAGGAGACAGACAATACAGACAATTTCAGCATGTTGTTTTTAAGCTTTGTTTAAATATGACCAAGTGATAAAGGATGGATCAGTTCTACCAATTTGATAGTTTGGGTAAGGATAGAGGCTGTAGGGTTGAATCTCCTATTGGCTCATCTTATCTTCCAGAGACTTTGAGATTTTCCTAATTCAGCACCTTAGCTCTTCACAGGTATTGAGGCTAACTTATTGCTGCAACAAAAGGATTCTAAAATTTTTAGTTGCATTCTTTATATTGCAATACTAATGAAGAACATTAGCGGGGCCCAGAACAGGCCAAGCTGAAAGGCTGAGAAGCATAGACAAGACCACCAGGCTTACAAGTGATATATGTGAATCTAGTAGGAGCCACCATCCAAAACTAAAATAAAAGTTTGTGGCAGAGTGCCTGCAGCTACAGGGATTCAAGAGGGTACTGAGTACTGAATTATACAAATCTGTAAATATCTGGATGTATAATAATAGCCTGGGTGCAGTAATACTTTAAAGGTCAGTAAAGATGTCTTGAAGCTAGAAAAATATTACCGTTTCCAAAAATAAATGTATGTTTCCTGCTGGTTTGGGGGTGAACTGATGTGTGTTCGGAATCTACAGGAGTCGAAGTGCATCAATGAGCATCAATTCACTCATCAATGTGGGTGAATTTTCGAGACATTGGTTTCTGGTTGTGGAGTGCATTAGAGCATTATGTCTCAGAAAACTGTCTGCACATAAGATTTTTTTTGTGTGTGTTACAAGAAAACTCTTCTATATCTAAATTATTTATATCTTTTTGGAATGTAGCCAAGTATGGAAAATGTTATACAACTTTTGCACTACAAGCACAGCCAATGTTATTTTTTCTTTTAAAGAGAAATGCAGTGTAAGCTTACATACACTCATCCTGAGCATTTAACAGTTTAACCTATAGAGGGTAATGTATGGGTATGTTTTAATGTTGATGTAAACCTGAAGAATAGCTAATGGTATAACAACACATATGGAGCTGAAACTGTATACTAGATTATCTCTTCTAAATTGCTGTGTTTCTAGGCTTTCCCACAACGTATACAATTATAAAACGCACAAAATGGCCAGAAGGATGGAGGAATTGTCTACAATCCTGATGAGTCTCTCTTGGGAAATAATAGTAAGTGCTGCTCACCAGTAACTCTGGTAAATCATTTGCTAGTCTATTCCTGAGTATGAAAATATTTAAAAAAGAAGCAATGTATGTAATTATTGTATGTAATGTATGCAATAAAAAATAAAATTTTGGTGATTTAGGAAATAATAACAAAATGATTCATGTATTCTTCTTTTCTCTAATGAAAAACGAATGGAAGACTTTTCACTCATAAGACCCTGGTAACACTAGTGACAAATACGTACTTTTTAGCGCAATAGGCGGTGCAGTCTCTTTCCACACTTTCACTCCAAGCTGTTTTGTACAGAACCTGATAAGTAAAATATAAACATATTACATTATGTTCCATCTGTAAGATTATCCACAATCATGGGTACAAGTGAAAGTTTAAATAACGCCATTATTACAAAAGATTAACCAACTAACAACTAAATACTGATTGTTGCTTTGCTGTATATGATGATACCTTTAAGGCTGCGTACACACTTGCAATAATTATCGTTGGAAACAAACGAATGATCGATCATCCGATAATCATTAACAAACAAAGTGAACAATGACACCAACGAACGAGGATTGTCGCTGAAAAACGAACGGCCACCCCGGCAGATCTGATTGAGCGACGATCACTCACTATCTACTGTGTGTACGGTCGTTCAGTGATTGTGGTTGTTTCTGCAGTACACTTACACTTACGATGCAGTACGTTACTTCCTGCATCGTTCAAATGATCCTATCTAGTGTGTGTACATTATTGGTGGATTATATTTGAATGATCGTATTGTTACACCATGTACAGAATTGTGCACAATACGATCGTTCAAAATAATCGTGCATAATCGTTAGTCGTTTGTTTTCTAACGATAATTATTGCAAGTGTGTAGTTAGCTTAAAAATGCACTATATGTTACACATGGGAATTATTAGGGAGCATTAATATAGAGTTATCCCCCTTCCTGGCTATAACAGCCTCCACTGTCTTCAGGGAAAGCTTTGCACAAGATTTCCTAACATATCAGTATAAATCTAGATTGTAAGCTCTTCAGGGCAGGGTCCTCTTCTCCTCCTGTGTCACTGTCTGTATCTGTCTGTCATTTGCAACCCCTATTTAATGCACAGTGCTGTGTAATATGTTGGTGCTATATAAATATATATATATATAATTATAATAACAACAATAATAATAATAATCATTTGTACACAATGAATTAGGAGCATTTGTGAGGTCAGGTGTAGATGATAGAACATAACTTGGTGTACCAATTATTCTCCCAAACTTGTTCAGTAGAATTGAGGTCAGAATTCTGTGCAGAACTCCTCCACCCAAAATCTTTGTTCTATGCAAGCATTGTGAACAAGGTACAGTCATGGTGGAAAAGGCCTTTCCAAAACTGTTGCCTAAAGATTAAAAGAGCACAACGGTCTAAATATCTTTCTATGGTTTAGCATTATCAGTGCCCTTTACTGCAAACACCTGAAGTCAGACTTTTGGAAAAGTGTCTGCACACATTTGTCTATGTAGTAGGTGAGATGGTCAAGTGTACAAGAACTTAATTCAGAGAGTTGTATCTATATTTTTCAATTAGAATATTGTATAATTCTAGGGCATCAATTTTTAAATTCATTATGAGATAAAAGAAGTGCTGCTTTTCATTTAACAAACAATAGTCAGGGGCTGGAGATGACAATAGTAACCATGTGGGCTTGTTCTCTGTATCCCAGCCCAGATTTTATATATATATATATATATATATATATATATATATATATTTATTTATTTATTTATTTATTTATTTAGAAACATTATCAAACAGGGCTGACATGACTACTGAGACCAGCAGATTCTGAATGCCTGGTACTGTTTTGCAATGGCAAATAGGTAATTCTCAAATGGCCATTTTAACATATCTTGTACTTTACGTACATAAAGGGTACATACTGATTTGGGGGCTGGTGAGCTGATCTTTTGTTACATACTGCCAACACTCCCAAGGAGATCTGTCATTTATTGGCAGCCTATGATACATTTAATAAAGTGTAATATAAAAGGGTACTCGGTAAACCGCAACTGATATAGTGGAAACAGAAATGATGTCTATGCCACTTACCAAGAAGACAAGACAATGCAGGAACAGGGTGTAGAAAAATGCAATAGTCCGGGCCATCTTATTGGAAAGGATAAGTCTCCCCTATAAAACATATAACAAACATTTAAAAAACAAATATTTAGAGATGACCTAGGTTGTAAAACAGAGGTATGGCATTATTGCCACCCTGCTGCCTAAAGAAAAACAATAACACATCCATCATAACTTGCTGTAGTACTGTAAATCAAGTGGAGCGCTGTACAAATGAAGGGGGTAAAAAACACAAAAAGCCTGTAGAGAGCCCAATCATGTGACTTTTTTTTAAAATCATATAACTGGCCTTCCTCCAAGCATTTGTACTAATAATCTAGGATTCACAGGAAGAGTCCCACGGCACCAAACAAATATTCCTATGATGATGACCAGTACATAAAGTAATGCTGCCACATACATTGACCCAAAATAATTGATTGCATTACCCAATTATAAACCACCAAAAACGTTAAAAGGATAATAATACAAGTTAGTGGTTAGGCTATATATCAGAGGGCAGATGTTCCTACAAGAAAGATGGTCAGTAAATGATCTAAAATCCTCGATCACAGGGCTATGCCACTGGGACCGGCGTAAAAAACTGATCATTCTTTATGATCATTTGTCCTTCATCATTTGTGGATCCGCCAGGACACACGCCAGATTCTCATTCAATATCATTCCTGTGGCAATTATCGGACGAGAATCATCTGACATGTGTACGTAGTCTTATATACATGCTTCCTTCCACTACATTAATAAAATGATTTCATGTTGGCTCTTCTTCTAGGATTTGGTGTTGCATTTGTACAATGCAGATAATGAATGGCCTATGTCTTCCCACAGCTCCTTGGCACAATCTGCATTTACCTTGCCTAGAATTTAACACTTGGAAATCTCCATACTGAATTATATAAAGTGCATGACTCATAGTCACCTTTTAGCCCACACAACTGTATGTGCTATTAATAATAATGAATAATGGAAAAAGAATAGCAGTCAATATTCTATAAATCTACCATTAATTATCTTGCCAAGCTTCAAGTGTTAAACTTGTAAAGTCTATCCATTAAGACTTGGATACAAACTATACCGCCCTTGTCTTTATTGAAAGCTTACGATGATGATATACAGAGATACATTTGGAATAAATTTTGTACAGGAAATATGTGGATGTCAGGAGAACTTTAAGAAAAAAATTAAAGCTAGCGATGCTTAGAATGTCTTTAAAAATGATTATTATTTTTTATGACAAGTTACCCTTAAGTTATTTTTACCCATTTTAGCTTTAACTCCTTATTCACCCCCCCCCATTTATGGGAGCAACTTAGACTTTTTTTTGCTATAGGCTTGTTTATAAGATAAAAGGTATTATATATGTCATTTTTGTAGGCCAAAAAATCTTTCTTTTAAGTGATATGGTCTAGAGTTTTTGTATTTCAATATTTTTATCAATTTTTGTAAATAATGGAAGGTTTACAAGGACAATGCATATAAAACATTTACATATAACAGTGACAGATACACACTTGTTGATGAAAAGTTGTCATTTAAAAAATAGTAACAACAATGCACAATAAACTCACCAACACTGTAGAATTACTGAGGTGTTATAATCATCAAACTTAAGTAGATTATTTTTGAAGGTGTATTTAAGCTTGTCATTAATCATGATGCAATTTAATTTGGGATTAGGGGCATTTAAGGTCAAAGTGGGGGTTTGCCAGACTGAGTGAAGATCACACGGGCTACCAAGAAGTAGGAATTAATCATAAAGAAATTTTAGAAAATGGAGATTTCTAGGTTGCTAAAAAGTGCGCATTCTGGGGTCTTGGGAATGCGATGGGTAATGATATTAGCGATTACATTCCAGAAGGTCTCCACCACTGGACACCAGATATGAGCCAAGGATCCAACTCGGGAGCATCCACAAAAGGGGAGATACTTGGGGGTTAAATTTCGATACTCTCTCAGGGACCAAGTACCATCTGAGGAAAGATTTATAGTTTATTCAATCAGAGAAGCATTTATGGAAATTTTAGAAGTTGGGTGGCCCTATTTTGCCATTCGTCCAAGTTGAGTTGGATGTTCAGTTCCCGCTACCTAAGTTCAGTTCAGTTCCCGCTCCCTGAGTTTCATATAATGAAGTTTGTTTTTTGTAGAGGTTAGTGCTAAGTATATAAGAGATTAGACCTTTTAGCAGTTTTCTGGCAGGATAAACAAGTAGGGTATAAGGGCAGGATGTACTATACATGCCCAGTGTACTTCAAAGTTTTTTTTGGCCATGTTTAGGGTGTTCAATGTCCACAAGTAGTTATTAAACTGAATTGTGTATAGGATATGACATTGTATAGCATGTCACAATCTACTCACACATTATTATCAGTATTAAAAGAATATACATTTATGCACATCCCAGATCAATGCACTAATCCCCAGCATGAAGCACCTCCTATACTTTGCCCTCATGTACAGGGTGACTTTTGTATTTGTGTTTTGTATGAGCCCCCTGTAGTCTGGAGGACCTGCAGGGTCCCATTTACAGCTCTACTCCCCAAACAAGCAATGTACAATACAGCAATGATGTCACCCCAACTTTTACAAGATAATATTAGGGTATACAAAGTCATCTGGTGAACACAAATACATGCATATCACTTTAAACACTTCTCATCAACCAACACAAGTTTGTGAAAGAACAAACATTTTTAGCTTCTAGCATTTATGTAATAAAAGTAACATGTCCAAGCACTTACCATGCTAAGCGTGGCTTTATCCCATGGGCTTAGACTGAGATATTTCCGTTGGCGTTCCTTCAAAAGAAAACACAAATAGAAATGCATCTTTGCAGCTACATCATCAGGAATTCTTGTACGTTTTCATTCACAACACAAAGGAATTGTCAGAGTATCATATAAAAAAATGAAACAGATGTCCAAAGACACTGATTACCTCTATAGGCGTCAATGCAAAATGTTAGTTTATCCACATTTCTACAGCTTCTACACCTTGTACACAAATACCCCATGTGATATTAAACCTTTGTGAGCATCAAAGTCATTTCTAACAGAAGCCGTGATGCATGAAAAGCCACGAACATCCGACATTTTTTATTATTATTATTAGCCTGTATTTTTATAGTGCCATAGTCCATAGTCATGTCACTAGCTGTCCCTCAGAGGAGCTCACAATCTAATGTCCCTACCATAGTCATATGTCATTATTACAGACTAAGGTTAATTTTGGGGGAAGCCAATTAACCTAATTGCATGTTTTTGGAATGTGAGAGGAAACCGGCATACCTGGTGGAAACCCACACAAACACGGGGAGAACCTGCAAACTCCATGCAGATAGTGTCCTGGCCAAGATTTGAACCTGGGACCTAGCACTGCAAAGGCCAGAGTGCAAACCACTGAGCCACCGTTTTGCACAGTCCGTCCACTAAGCACGCATGAAACATGTTAGAGGCTTGAGGCTTTGCATGCATTTACCGCTTTTGATAATTCAGTAACAATAATCACACAGCTGAATGTGATTATTCACAGCATACTAGAGGATCTTTTGCAAATCATCATCGATTGTACTTTTATATTTAGAAATAATTACTTTTCTTTGGGCTAAATAATAGCAACATAGTATTGTGGAACTGTAGGGCTGTACTACTAGATTTTAAATAGCTTTCTTACTACTTACTAGACTTACAGCTCAATACATTGCAAAAATAGTAGATCTGAACTCAAAACAGCAAGATTTACTATGGTATAGGGAACACTGAGAAATAATATTTTACTTTGGTAGTACACTTTCTGACATGTAATTTTGCATAGGCACGATTTGGTTTTTGTAACCCAAGAATTTAAAAATTTGCAGTGTGAGATCATCTAATGCACTGCTGCCTCTGGCTAATAATTTCATAGAATGTGGATTAGAATAATGTACATGAGATTTAGTGATGAGCTGCTCACTGTTCTCTTTGCAGGATCTCCTTGCTTCTGATACATTTATTCTGTAGATCTGTTATTTCTGCACCTCTCCTGTAGCCTAATTATTACTTCTTTAGTCATCAGAGTGCAGTCTTAACATAAGGAAGCAAAGCCCTGCTCCTTTACTAAGATAGACACAATGTGGAACAAGACATGGTAAGTGAATGTTGGGGTAATAAACTCCTGCAGGGAGACCACAGGCAATGTCATATATTGTACGCTCAATGGGACAAGGCTGTCTTCTCCCTTGTCATGGTGTGTACTTGGTATGTACAAAGGCTTGTTATCGGCAGTCCCTATTTATTGCACAGCACTGCGCGGTATGTTGGCTCTCAATTAATAAAACATAATACTAATAATATTGGCAACTATTCTTTTGTTACCTACTCTCCATTTTAGGAACAGCATTTGGAATTCAAGCCTTCTTTTTACAGTCATAAATGTATTTAACAACTATGTCATCTCTGAAAACAGTGGCAAATATTTGCCTATAAATATCTCCATGGTATATTTGTCACAACAACCTTGTACCTTGCTGTGTTTAGAATGGTTTCTGAGCTGCTTTTAAACAATTGCAAACATGCAGGGTCAATTCTATCAAATCTCCCATGAAGCTGATAGCTAAAATATAAATTCCTTTTATTTTCCCCATTTTGTTTTCGTATTTCTTAAGATATCTTAGCTATAAAAAAAACTCTAGAACTAGAGGGAAAGTTTTGTAATAGCCTATAGGGCTATACAGTCTATGTTGCAAACACTCATATACAAATCCGATGTCTCTAATTGGTAAAAATAAAAGGAACAATGTTAGATTTTCCAGATGTGTATGCCAGCAGACAAATCCTGCAATCTAAATTCCCAGGTTACCTGATCATGAATAATATTTTTTAATTCATAACCTAGACCAGTAAAGGCTCCTTCCTTTGACCAGAGGACCTTGTAAAAATTCACTTAGAGGTCTCCACTATTTTTTCATAATTGTGCGGCAAACCACAAATAGATCTTCCCCTGCATAGCAGTGTTACCATCAGAGGCTGCTATGCGTGCCAAATGGTGCTTACAAAATTCATTCGTGGATTGAAAAAAATTGTAAATAACAATTTAAGTGCAACAATCAATAAAACAGAAAGGAAAAGCTTTTATAGTGCGTATGGAGAGACAAATGTGTTCTTTCCGCAAATCGCTGAAAACGCATTCCATCAAAAGTCGTTTTGGAAGTATCCTGTGGTTTTATGTTAGAAACACTGAGACCGCTAAGTAAATCTGCAGGTTCATTTCCATGAAAATTTCTATAAACCTCAGCATGAATTTCATGATTTAGCCTATGCAGCAAACAGTGCATTTCAACTTCATTACCTTTAGGCCAAACTGAGCCAAAAGTGATAGATAGGAGTAGCCCTATATTCAAATAACCGAGAGGTAGATTAGAAATATAAAACACTTCACCAGCTGTCTCTTGGACTTTGCCACCTAAAGACACAGACCTACTTTGGGTACAGATGTCAACCTGGGAGAATAGTTAATGGGATGGGAAGAAAAAGGCACAACCTCAAATAAATCGGCTTAACATACATAGTGCATATTATAGACAGATATTGATAATCAAACCGAGCATACACAATAGAAGAAATAGCACTGTCCCATATCTATATATACACCATAAGAACAAATAATATGAAATAAACTCAGCAAACAGTACAGGGGAAATGGCACTGACCTACAACCATATATACAGAATAAAAACGTATAATGAGAATTAGATGAAACATATAGGAAAATTGGCACTGATCCCCATCACTATATGCCGAATATTAATTACACCCAGCATACAGAACATGGGAAATGGTACTGAGCAACATTTACCAAACAACATTATACTAGGTTATGTGTTCAATAGTTAAATATTTCGAACAGACACATTTACTTCATTTTACACATTTATCAATACCAGGACTACTCTGCCCAAAATGGGTCACCTGGCAGCCATACAAAGACAAAGACTGCTCAGGTGAATGAGAGAAATTCAGGATAATTTGTCTATCACTCAGCATCACTAATAGTAAGGGGTAAATACAGAAGGACTACTTGAATTTTAGGGTGACATGACATGGCCATATGCTTTATCTTTTTGTGACTTTATGTCTTCTGGACTGTAAACAAATGAATAACAGACTGTATTCTAGGATCATAGGGATCAGTCATGGTGATTGCTTATGATTTTGATACATATAAACTCACCTTCCTGCTAAAGGAGGAGAATGGGTCCAGTCTCTCTTCATACTGGGAAGAGTATCTCATCTCTGTGGTGTCGTCAGACTTAGCACCCTGGTGAACAGAAAGAAAATATAAAGCAAAGGCAGTCATACTCCAAGATGGCCGTCTCCTGTAAGGCCTGCCATCCACACTAGTCAGGTATGGCTGTTCATAGAAGCTTTTCTAAATTTTATTAAGGCCCCCTATATTAAAATAGTTTGGTTGGGTAAAAGCACTGTGCAGAAGAATATACATAGGTAAGGCCTGATTATACCCTATGACAAGCAAGGCCTTGGTGAACAAAAATGTTTGAGAATTCCAAATGTTAACAGCCTGTACATAACACAGAATGTTTAATGAGATGTATAAACAGATGTGGTGCAGTTTTATTCAGGTAAAAAGAGAATAACAAACAGGTAATTATGTACTGCTATAATGGAGTTTTATTTTCATGTCCTTTTATCACCTGCTGGTATTGTGTGATGGATTCCAAGACAAAGGATGAGGGCACAGACTAGTGGCAGGAACTGGATATCATTGCACGTCAGTATGAAAAGACTAACGGTGCCTTCAGATTTGTTACAGAAAGTAGGCTTTTATTCCAGGATACACTGAGAGGGGTGGACAATTCCACTGGCCACCATCATGTAATTTCTGTGTGCCTTACCCAGCAGTAGTAAAGGGGGATCCAAGACTGCCATCTCATACAGTTTATTATGCAGACCTTTAATTAAATAATATAGATTTGCATAGGACAAATTCAAAGCTTTGGGTGTGTGGCAGAACCCCAGCCAGAGGTAAAATAGATGGTGCACGGTCATACATTAGGCTGCGTACACACGTGCAATAATTGTCATTGGAAAGAATCTTTCACAATCCTTAACAATGACAAAAGACTGCACAATGCATGGACGACTGACCTACATACAGCACCGTTCTGTTCTATAGGGAGGGGATGGGGAGGAAGACAGAGCGGCAACCCTCTGCGCTCTCGCCTCTTCTCTTTCATTTGGATTGTTTGTTGTCTGTTGATCCGGCAAGACGGACGACGGAATGACAAACGCTGTACCACACGCCAGATTCTCGTCCGTTATCAGCTCATAGGCGATTGTCAGACGAGAATAATCTGACGTGTGTATGTAGCCTTTGACTGAACAAGCAAATCCCTGACAAATCCTACCACCCAAGCCAACTGTTAATCAATTTAAATGCAATGTGATTCACACTTTTTATAGAAGGTACCTAAATCCAAGCAGTAAAAAAAATAGTTGCAGTGGCCCTTTTACTTCTATTTATTTTTCATCTTTTTTTATCTTGTGTCTAAGCCACTTTCATTTCAAGGGTGGCATGGATGTCTTTCTTTTTTATGTTCGTCAGTAGCAGCTGCCTTACGTTTCCAATGAGTTCCTTCAGTACTGCACACCACTTGCGAGGACCAACAATTAGCCTCTATGGCACAGGCAAAGCCAGCCGTTCCAGGACTCGGTGATGCACAAAATGCACGTACAACAGTAAACGTTAGTAATATACCAATATTATCTTGTAGAAAATCTTGCATATTTGTGCATTAACCCATAATGTCTGGGAATATGGCAAAGTGCTTCTGATCAATATGGCCAGCTATGGCTAATTATGTTTGAGAATCTATGATTCACAGCAGTGATTGTGCATTTGCATTGCTGGAAGTTCCTGTGTGCTGCAGTTCTAAGTCGCAGTCAGTGATGTCTCTAATACAGAATACTAAACAGAGGCATTCAGAGTCACTGGAAAAGAAGTGCATACAAGATTTAGGAGGTTCTAATGAAACTGAAGCAACCAATCACATTTGTGCTCCTATAAATTCAGTGTAACCATTTAAAAATATTCCACAAACTGATTATGACTGGACAACATGTATACAATATATGTATGGTAAGTGTTTTTTTATATAAAAGGTGTGGGATATTAGTAATACAGATGGATAACATACCCTGGCTGGGTAGCTCTGCAGGAACTTAATCTTCTCATACAGCTTGATGTTGTCAGCTCTTAGGTTGTCCAGCTCACTCTGAAGGGCTCTCATTGTATGATGCATCATGCGGTTTTCCTATTTAGAAAAACAATATTAAATAAATGAAATAAAGAAATAAAAAAGACTGAACAACTATGAACATATTACTCGTCAAAGAGAACAAGATAATAAAAGATGCAAAAAAATACGAGGCTAATGAGATAACAAAAGGAAAATCTGACCGCCAATGAACAATTTACATAATCATCAACTGAAAACCAGGGAATTGCAGACACATAAACATAAGTGATGTAGGAGCATAGTACAAATCTAACAAAGCCATTAGATGGTATGGAAAAAGATTATGGAGAAGGAGTAAGAAGAAAATAAGTGTTTGTGATAAGGATTGGAGCACTAATGTGAATAAAACGTATCCAAAGTTGTATACAGAAACAGGGGAAGATTAGCACATACTGGATCCAAGGTTCATACATTTTTATGAAGGCTTCATGAGCATCATTCAAGACATTCGTAATTTTTTTATCGATAAACAAAATATTAAACATTATGAATAGGTAGAGGATTTGCAAGTTTTTCTTCATACACTATGTGACAATGTTCTAGTTATAATAAAGAACAGAACAATAGCTTGTGGG
>NC_092858.1:142039369-142211031 GCF_032062135.1 Pyxicephalus adspersus
AAGTCATAGGTGGCAAGTTACAGAGTATTTTACTATGGTACAACATTTCACTGGTAAAATAAGAATATAATCCTAAAAGATAAAACTAGAAGGCTCTTCACAATATTCATTTAAGTATTGTTATAAGTTGACTAATGGCTCTAAAGATGGAGTAGAGAAAGAATTTGTGAGCCAGAGCTCAGACAAAGCGTGACAAACCTCAGCGTCTGGTCGCTGAACAGAGGATAAGGACTGGATGGTGCTCAGGTCATGTTCTAGCTTGGAGATCAGTTCCTTCTGTTGAGAAACGGTGGAAACGGCTTCTGTGAACTGCAACTGTAACTCGCCACACCGAGCTGAGGAAACATAGCACAATGTTATCACAAAATACTCTTACATAATAATAATGCCTATTTAATTGTCTGAAATAGAAACTTTCGGTATAACCCCAAAGATTTAAAAATTTTAATTGCCCGATCAATTTTTGCAGAAGATGGGTCACTATAGGTCACAATGCAGTTATTTCAAATAGGGATGTCATAGTTTTGTGATTTAGCTTTTTTTTTTCTGGGGGGGGGGTGTTAAAAACAGCACCAAGTTCAGATCCCACAATATTATCAGATGCTTCAGATTATCAGAAGTTAAGATGGAAAACGCAGATTTTATTTAAAAATATTTTATAAGCTCTAAGGGGTAGTAAGTGGTAAATTATATTTTTAGGAAACAACAAATAAATGATCACAATTAATGCCATGTCCAACAAACTCTCCACCATTGCCCCAGAACCTTACAGTACTATTTCTCAGAAATGTGCAAAACAAATCCAACAAAAGAGAACATTTTAACAGAAGCAGTTTCTATATTTTACCGCTAGATGTCGCCATAACCTCAATAACTGATATGAAGATGGAAAGTGTGGAAATTCTCCATGTAAAACCTTTGTTTAATCATACTTTACAGTGCATTTGTATCTGGTTCAATCCTTACAGAGAAATATTGTTCCTTATTTTACATATTATTGCACTGCAGCCACTTCTAAACCTAAAGTCCAAATATGATGTAGTAGGGGTACTACAAAAATGGTGGTACTATTCTGCTACTGATATCATAGGAGGTTGGGGTCCTCTAGTGACTTCAAAGACTTACCACTTGCTTCCAGGTGGCTGGTTGACAGCCAACTACCTCCCTCTGTGATTATTGAGTGAAGGCTTCAGCCAGTGTCATTGGACTGCATCATTTTACCAGTATGCACCTTTGCAGCAATTCATTCTTCTAGGTATCCAGAATTTATGTTTAATAGGGCAGCAGGATATGTGGCCCTTTTTTTTTGCAAGACAATTTTTCTGGACCTCTTTGCGTCAATATTTTAGACAGATCATCTCCCTAATAATATGTTTTTCTCATCTACTTCCCTAGGCATTCTTTTCTGTTCTCACTCCAGAAGTTCCCAAATTAGAGCGATAAAGAACATCTCTCTACTTCTTTTACTTTGGTTAGGGCACTCTCAGAGAAAAGACTTCCTTGTTGGTTGTAAAGACAATTGATCACACCTGGCATTATACCTGGAATATTTTGCCGTTGTTGGAGTCTGACTCACTCATCAATGCTTTCTTTTTGGGTCTTTTTTCTCCTTATGTGTTCTGTGTGATTTTTAGAATTACCCCTACAGTTCTGATCCTGCCATGATGGGTGCCCTAGAGACATGCCCGGTGGCCTTCTGATCAATAACATATCATGGCAATAATGTGTAAATGTGTTTAGCATCTGGAAACTTTGTCAATAGCAGAGGAAGATTTGGGTGCTGATGGATTCTTCGCTGGGCAATCATATTAGGATGGGCCTGGTATTGGCCAGCTGAATGGAATGTTTAGGCATTTCATATATATTTGTGTGTATTTAAAATTTAAAGCTATTCTAGAAATGTCCCGAAAAGGACGAATGGAAAAAAAATATGAACTGAACACCTATTAGCTGGTTAAGGAAAAGTCTAGAAGCTGTGATGTCTGTAAAAGTGGTGCTACAAGGCAATAAAAGGCCGAAAAAGCATTTTCTAATCTGGTATATTTGGACGAATATCAGTTGTGCATTCAACATGGCACAATTGATCGGAACATGGGAATATGTAGTGGTTTTGTTCATGTTTCTATTGTTTTAATGGTAAGGATTAAAAAAAAAACATTTTAGGATACAGGTAGTCCCTGGGTTACATATGAGATAGGGACTGTAGGTTTGTTCTTAAGTTGAATTTGTATGTAAGTCGGAACAGGAACATTATTTTAATGAATACTCTGTGCCATTCATTGTCCCCTTCTGATCACTCATGTGCCATTTATTGTCCCCTTCTGATCACTCTGTGCCATTCATTGTCCCCTTCTGATCAGGGGCAGGGCAGGGATCAGCATCTTGCTTGTCCTTCCTGGCGCGGAGGCGTGGGCGCGCGTGCGGGCTTTGTAGTCACTTTCTGTTTCGCTCTGCACTGCAGCCAGCACCGACGGAGTCACAGAGGCAGACAGTTACCCACCGTACCACGTGAATGGGAGATTCGGGCAAGGCGCAGGTATCGGTGGGTGTCTTATTTGCGGGGGGTGGCTTATTTTAACGTTTTGGGCAAAAATGGGGGGGTGGCTTATCATCGGGGAAACGGTAGGTAGCATGGTGTCAGTTATTGTATAAAACTCTCACTGTGAGTTCATCACAAACAAAGCAAAAAAAAATCATTATGGAGCCTAGACATCCATTAATTTCTGGAGCAAGCTGTGCTTTGATATGCAAAAAGAAACAACTGCAGAGTTTGTCTTCGTCATCAAGAGGCTGCAGAAAGAGCTCACCTCCTAAGATCACCCACAACCTCAGCTGTGTTTAGCAAAATATTTCTTCTGCAAGTCATGCAAACCGACCCCTCCCCCATCAAGCCTCTGTTCTGCATACAGGAGCAGGGAAGCCCTGAGGAGTCTGTATGTCAGATGTCCTTAACCAGGGGATTACCTGTAAATTTCCTTTAAATGCAACCAAGTGATGGCTTCCTACCATGACCTCTCATTTATCAAATGACTGAGCTTTCAATATACAATGGGTACTTTGAAGCACAATGCTGTTTTGGGTGAAGATACCCTTTGAAGATCTAAAACTGCTGATTATGGGCAAAGTGACAGGATCTCTAGACAGAACAATCCCCCACCCACTGATAATCAGTCACATTCCTCTGCCACTGTCCTCTGTTAGCACTACTTAGCAAATAACTTTCTCTACAGGTATAAAAGAGCATATGGCTTATTCAAAGAATGTAGCGCTTAGTCCAAAATGGTCAATCACAAAGCCTGAACATGAACTGAATGTGAGAAGAGCAGGCAAAACCCTGTGCAGGTGGTAGTTTGGTCACTTTGCCATCTCTTTTAAACTTTCTTTTAAAAAAATAAATAAAAAAAGATAAATAAGCTGCACCATTTGTGCATAACACTTGTCTCCTAGGAAATATATATTATTATTACTTTAGAAATTACATTTGACTTTACCTTCTCCAATCCCCTATACTCACCCTATTGTTCCCAACAGTGGAGAATACAAAAAATGTTTATTATGCATTTGGCTTATTTAGAACTCCTTGGAATGTTTTAATCACAAACATTGCATTTGAACACATCACTATTCAAACACTTGCATATAAAATAGAGGTAGACTTGATTTTGCCTGCAATGTTAATGGTTCTTAACAGAATCTGCAGTGTCCACAGATATGCATGGAAGGTTAAAACCACAGCACCCTAGCAAACATCCACACTGCAAAAATGAATAAAAAATTAAAAAAAAAATGAATTGAAAACTGTTGTTGTTTTGAAGAGGACATAGAAAGGCCATGCTTGCAAACCTTTAAAGTGGAACTAAAGTCCCACTTTAAACTTTAGCAATTCAGGCAAATGGACAGGCGATGTCCCTTCTGCAATACACGTCTTACCTGTCTGATCTCATCGGGAATATGTGAAAAAGCTGAGCTGTGCATGCTTTGATTGCTTCCCTTGCGTGTGCCAGGGATGGGCATCACACTGGCACGGTCAGAAGATGGCCAAAGATCATTGCTGGGCAGAAGAAGAAAGAAAGGAGGTGGCACCCAGTGAAGGAGAATGGATATATAGGTGCGTCAGGGTTTAGTTCTGCTTTCATAAAGAAAAGTTGTCCATTGTAACAGATCTAAATTCTTCATTCAGGGATCTGACCTGTGTTGCAATGTGTCCCTGCCTGTAATAGCACAATTGTACTAGAGGACAGCTTTAACTTACTGGTCTGACAGCCTAATGACTTTGCACATAGAGACACTACATATATTATCAGCCTGTTTTATGCATCTTGCATTGAGTTAACCTAATTGCATATATTACCAAATTAGAGCTGTTGCCATAACAGTCATGCATTACATTAACAGTTTACACATTTAGAGAAATCTCTGAGAAAAAAAAAAGGATTCAAAAAAGTAGAATGTATTTCCATATAATATAAAGTTAGTTCTTGCTAAGAATCATTAAACTCCAGCTATACTTTATTCTTTATGTAGTAGTGAAAGGTTGGTTAAAATAGGGTCTTTAATAGTGCGTGTGTAGCTTACCAGTCATTAGATGGCAGCTTTATTACTTTTCTTATTTAGACTTGCGGTTCTATATATTTTCTTTTTATTTGGTAATTTAAGAAAGAACTCCGGAGTTGATACATTTACTCTCCTCTATGGGGAAAGCAATGACTGTAACCCACGCTGAACTTCAAACATCCATTTTTGTTCATTTCCATTAGATGGGGACTGATAAAGGTAAAATTTTTAAAACAAAGATATTGTTTCTAGATTCCTGTTCAGCTCACAGGAATTGATAACGTTACATTTCTGGAAAGATTAATATTCCTTAAATTTTTTTGGCTAACAAATGAAAATGAAGGCAGCCACTGATTGCTATTTATGTGTTTATCATTTTATTTAGCACCTGTATCTTAGAAGTTGCAGATTTGTTGACAACTAAATAGTTGCATACAGAGCATCCTTGGTTTTCCTAATGTACGCAAGAAGAAATCTCGAGGTGTGTACAAACATATATACTTGAACCCAACTCCAGGTGAATTTTAAAATAAAAAAAGCAGATTATGCTCTAATACTTTCTTTGCTATTGCTGTGGTTTAATAATGCAGAGAGTTGTGCCATCAGATTTCATTACTACAAATACAGTAAAGTCATTAAAGTTCTCCAAGGCTGGAGAGAATACACTTTCATCAATGAAGCTGGGTCATCCAGCAAACCTGGAATGGATTTCTTAAAAGTCATATTTCAATAGCTATTTGTTAGGAAATGTTTTCAATCCTGGACTAGATCCGTTCCATGTTTGCTGGATCTCCCAGCTTCATTGATGAAAGTGTATTCTCTCCAGCCCTGGAGAACTTTAATAAATCAGAGCTATTGGGTGAGGTGGGGGGAGCACTGGCAGCCATCAGGAGGGAGCCTTTGAGACTTTAGAATCACACACATTAGCTTTGTTAATGGTTACAAGAGACCCAGGCCTTGCTTGACAGTCCGTCAGATATAGAAGATGCCAGCAACTTTGATATACCCCCATGCTGGTTATGTACATTACAATGCAATTGGTTGTACCTTTACGTTGCAATCACCAGATTCTTCCCTGTGATTTTGCTTTTCGTATTCTCAATTTAAATACTTGCTCGTAATTGGTTGAATAAAATTTAGATGTCAGACACACACCAAAAATGCACAAAAAAAGTGCATATTACAACTGTAAAATAAAGAACATCACACATGCTATATTTCAGTTGAAGTCATTGAATAATTCTGGGATGAGCATTCTTAATTCTTCTACACTTCCTTCTTCTACACTTCCATCTTCTTTGATTGAGCCACAATACACAACCACAAATGTGTTGTATGTATGATAAGGCTTTGCTGGATCCTCAATCTTTATATAAAAAATCCACTTTTCCCACTCACATCTGATTGTCATACCATTGAATGAAAACACCAGACCCTGATTTCACAATCAAATTATATGATAATTCTAAGGATTGGATTCACTTACTTTAGCCACACGAAGATATGTTATTGGATCTTTTTTTTTTTTCAATATATTCAAATATAATAATTTTTGTTTAATTTGTTTAAATAGGTTTTCTTTGATCTTCTTTTAGGATTTGATGTTTTAGGTCACATTTATATAAAAATATAGAACTTTTTAAAGGGTTCACAAACTTTCAAGCACCACTGTATATATATATATATATATATATATATATATATATATATATAAATATATATATATTACAGGCAGTTTTATATTTTTATATTAGTAATTAGGCTTCTGCTGATGGACTTCTTGTGGATCATATTTTAGTGCTTTCATATTTTATCTTATTTTCAGAATCATATATTGATATTTATTTCATCCATAGAATAGAAAAATTTACCTTTTATTGCATTTTTCTTATTTTTAATTAACATGGGAAACGCCCATTTATATTTTACTATCTGTCATGGGTCACCATGTGTGCACTTGACACCGTGGGACATTCAAGTTGAATCAAGTAGAATTTTTGCTGGTAGAATAATTCTACTGCTTAATATGGACTCTACTTGTGGAATATTTTACTAGCTGTAGAATAATTTTCCAGTAGAATCAAATTCTACATGAAAGCAGAAAAAATGTACCATATGTAGTTGTACATTACTATATTAGGTGTCCCTGGAGTCTTAAGTTCTAATTCTTACCTTTTAATTTTCTTAAAAAAAAATTGGGACCAATTTTAACCTGTCAGGCTTTGCTTGGGTTGGTCTTTCCCCATACAACTTTAAAGGGTTATTTAAACCTAATATTAATTTCTTTTAATGCAATTGATTCAAAAGTCAAATTGAATTTGGTCAAATCAAATTTTAAATTAGTCAAATTAAATTTCTACAAATTTAACCATTCCTAATAATTCATTTCTGTGTTTTTAATTTTGAATAGTGTTGGCTTGCTTGTGGACTTGCTAAATAATAAATATACTTGGACTTTCTAAAATATTCAATCTTTCACTTGCTTTTGCCAAAAAAGCAGTGTGGATGGCATGTTAATTTGAGAGCTGCCTTGTCATGTTTATAACACTACAATATTTACACTCTACAGGCTCTCTAATAGTGGTGGTCAGATAGCTCTTCCAACCTTGAATCAAAACTCAAAGCAATCTAAATTCCATTCCAACATATAACAGATTTTATTTTGCCTGTCATTGGCAGGTAAAGTAGTATTCAGCCAAATCCATTGCAAGACTAACAGTGTCATGATCCGGAGGCCAGATTGGCTGAACCCTACTATACCTGTCATTGAGCCAGTCTAGTCTCGTTAACGGGTATAATACGTACAGTAAAAAATGCTAATTCTGACTGAATTTCTGAATGTAGTTGGATTTCCCATCAATTCGACAGGATTTGAAACGTTTGTCATCTTTAATGACAATATCTGCATTGATGATGATATCAGAATCACAATTTAAGAATATGTCCATCAAAGATTCACAAACTGCATGTTCCACTGCCATAAATTAAAACCAACATGCATATTGAATGTGCCAGATACATTCTCTGATAAAATTGGCAGCATTATTATAGATACCTGCCAATATATAAGCTTTGAAATTGGAATGAAGAATGCCATCTCGGTATTCATGGAAATTATTAATTGATATTTTTTTTTTAAGTATTGATCAGGCAAATGAGAAGATAAATCCTCCTCGCAGGGCAATCACCCACATAAAAAAGTGCCAAGTATCAACTTCATGCAGAAAGACTGGCTTCATGTACAAAGAAATGTTTTTAACTAGTTAGTTATTTGGCTTTGGATGTTAAAGGCTTATTTTTTATTATTCAAGAAGAGTTAACATTTTTTCAAACCTGTAATAGCATTATTCTTAGAAATTGTAAACCCAAAGTAATATAGGGACTTTCTCTTGTTTCAAGTGGCTGTGCAATGATTTGCACTAGCTTTAGCATTGCTCCCTCTTTAAGGACAGAATTCCATCACTTTTAGGAAATAACAGGTGACACTGCAGGTGTAAAGCAATCACTAGTAGTGAAATGTATTGGTCAGAAGGCCTTGCAACTTCCTCATTTATTATATAGTTAGATCAGATTCCTGTTAATAAAAAACATTAACAGGTACAGGTAGTCCCCGAGTTACATACCTAATAGGAACTAAAGGTTTATTCCTAATGTGAATTTGTCAGAACAGGTACATTATTTTAATAAATGCAATTAGGACAGATGTTTGTCTCAACATATTATTAGGCAGTGTGGTGTCAGTTACTGTATAAAATTCTCACTGAGAGTTAATCACAAACAAAGCAAAAAAAATCTTATGGAGCCTAGACATTCATTTCCTTCTATATCAAGCTGTGCTTTGATATACAAAAAGAAACAACTGAAGAGTTTGTCTTGGTCAGTACAGAGTTACAAAATATAGCAGAAGAGCTCAGTCCTCAAGATCACCCACAACCTCAGCTGTGTTTAACAAAATATTTCTTCTGCAAGTCATGCAAACTGCCCCTCCCCCCATCAAGCCTCCGCACACAAACAAGCAGGGAAGCCCCATTCATATCTAGGAGTCGTCTGTATGTCGGATGTCCTTAACTCGTGGACTACCTGTATAAACCACCAGGTACTACATTTACCTATACCAACAAATTGTACCTAATCCTTTGCAAACCTAGAGTGGAACAAATGTACGCTTTTCCTTAACAAGGGTCTGTACTTGCACCCTTGTCACATTTGATTATGTAGTGCATTTCCACTGTGTCATGAAAAATTCAACAAAATTAAGGCTAAAATAAAGGTGTCATCTGTTAAACAAATATGTAGACCCCATAATTCAGTAGCTTTTAGAACCACCTTTAAAAGCAGTAACTTGAAGCAGTAACATTTTCTGTATGATTTTTTTAGTCTCATACTATGTTTTGGAACAATGTAGTTTGTAGACATTAATTTATACACAACTTTCTTAAAGTGCCACCACAGCATTTGGATTGAGTGGGTCACTGCAACACCTTGATTCTTCTTTTTTTCAGACATTGATGGTGTACTTGCGATCATCTTCTCGTTGCATGACCCAATTTAGGCTACGTTTTAGCTGGCACACAGACGGGCTCTCTTTTGACACTAGAATACTTGGTATACAGAGTTCAGGGTCG
This sequence comes from Pyxicephalus adspersus, assembly GCF_032062135.1. Taxonomy (NCBI): domain Eukaryota; kingdom Metazoa; phylum Chordata; class Amphibia; order Anura; family Pyxicephalidae; genus Pyxicephalus; species Pyxicephalus adspersus. The sequence continues at coordinate 142,048,549 of NC_092858.1, forward strand.
ATTCAATGACTGTAAAGTACCCAGGTCATCTGGCTGCAAAAGCAGCTTAAATTGTCACCACTCCCCCACCAAACTTGATAGTTGATGTGAGGAGTTTTGTCTTATTGTCCCCAGATAGACAGAAACACAATTACACAAAATGGGGCCCTTGCTCCCTGTGTAAAAGCAATGGTCTCTTTTAGAAGTTAGATATGAACTACCGAGTCAGTGCCATTAGGTAAAACTCATGCTGTTTGCGGTTTTGGGAGCTGTAGGTCTGACTCCAAAGGGGATATGTCAAGCCTCCGAGAAGATCACTGAACTGAACTTAAAGTTCAATTGGAACATTTGTTCCAACTGTCAATACTGTCAAAAATTGACAGTTTATATGCTATTTCTAGACTTGCCAACATAAACAAAAATTATTCGGTTAGCTCCTATTTTACTTTAAGCCAACCACTTCCTACATCACAAAAGTTGAATTCTAAAGCACCCATCAAGAGCATTCCACTGGAACAGTACCATATACTTACATGAAGCTGTACTGACATTATACTAAATTGGAACTAAAGGACATGCAGTAGAAAACAGGTAAAAAACTTAAAACAGACCTAAACCCTTACCCTTACCAATTGAGACCAGGCAGGTCCTGCATTCCAGGAGGGACGAGCAATGTCCCTTGTGCAAAAAAATACCCTTACCTGCCCAGATCACAATTTTCATCTGTTCTATCACTGACATCTTCTTCTTTTCCATGTACTAATCTTTGACCACCTTGATTAGTTAGGCCGGAATGAAGTAACTCCCATGCATCCATTTATGAGTTTTTTTCGGTCCTGGCAGCCCCAGGGGAAGCGGGGATACCCAAAGATTCCGGGCATCATGGCTTAAAAAAAAAAAGTGAATTGGCAGGGCATTGCCTGTCCCTTCTCCAATAATGAACCTGCCTGATTGCTATTTTTTTTTTAAAGCGGGTGTAGATTGTATATGGATAACATAAGGGAGACATATATTCAACATATATTCCAAAAATACAAGCTGTGTGTCTCTGGCTTTAAAAATCTGCAAAAATGCAGAAAGTGAATCAGAAAACAAATCTGCATTTCTTTTATTATAGATTTTAAGTAACACCTACAACTGGGCAAAAACTACACTGAACTACAATTGTTACACGATACAAAGCATCCTAGGTAAAGTTAAAACTTACAAACTCTCAACATACTAAATAAAATACCTTTCTTGCCTACCCAGGATTTCTCATGCAGCTCCTGTTCTGTGAAGCTCTAGCTCACAGTCATTCAGAGAAACACCATCTCTAAACATCTTAAAACACGTCTAAAAACCTATTTAATTTCCAGGGATTAAAAAATGCAGTTTTTGCAGACACCTGAAAAGCTCTACGGATACTCTTATTGTTTTTTTTATTAACATTGTGTTTTGAAGATCTGCATTAAGCTAAAACAAAAAATTGAAAGTTGAAAATCAAATGCGTGGAAATGACAGCTAATCTCACTTTTTACATAAGGGATCATTCAGCCAGCAACTTGGGAGAGAGGAAAATCAGTGCATTAAATTACATCAGTGCAATGTCAACACTAGTAATATTTTATTTGCTCTTATGAGATGGAACATTCTGGTAGGTTAATTAACTTTCCTCCAAACCGATCATAGACTTTGTTAGGGATATTAGTTTGTGTACTCCTGTGAGGGAATGGATATGAATGTAGTCTCTGTTTAGCACAAACTAATACTTGGGACTATATACATACTTTTACTACTACTGCTACTACTAACCGTAGCAATTTGTATTACAAACATTTGAATGTGAAATGTGATTACTTTTTTGGGTGTCCTACTGTCACCTATTGGCAAATAAAATTGTCAGAACAAGAAATTTTGTATCCACAAGGTTCAAATAAACACACAAAGATCAACAAAGATGCTACATTGATTACATTCCATTCTTTTAAGCCCCTTGGCACCTTTTTTTCAGCTTTACATATTAGTGATGATATTCTGAATGTTCAGAATAAAAGTAGTGCCTTTAAAAACTGAAAATCATTATAACAGCTTTTATTTCCATATACATTTAAAATGGCAAACAAAACCTGAAAGAAGAAAACAGAAAACTACCATTCGAATGGATAAAAGAGTAGCCAAAATGGCAATGATCAGACACTGGTCAGCTCCAGGAAGATCAACGAAAGTCTAAAGTTTCCTGTGAGTACTGTTACAATTAGAAGACATCTATGTGAAGCCAAGCTATTGGCAAGAAGCCCCCCACAAAGTCCCAATGTTGAAAAGAAATGTGCCAAGAGGTTAGTTTGCCAAAGAAAACATTGACTGGCACAAAAAAACATTTTGTGGATTGATGAAAGCAAGATTGTTCTCTTTGGATTTAGGGGCTGCATACCCCAGACAACCTCAAAACACTGAATTCAAGCCACAGTACACTGTGAAAATAGTGAAGCATGGTGGCGTAAATATCATGATATAGGGATGTTTCTCAGGGTGTTTGGCCTATTTATTGCATGCCAGGGATCATTAGTTTGAATACATCAAATTAATGGTAATGTTGCCTTATGCTGAAAAGGAAATGCCCTTTAAATGGGCGTTTCAACAAGACAACAACCCTAAACACACCAGTACAAGCAACAAACAACATCTTGGTTTCACATCAACAAGTTTACCATTATAGAATGGCCAACCCAATACACGGACCTTAATCAAATAGAAAACTTGTGGGGTGGCATAATAAATACCGTTTCCAAAAGAAAGAAATGCAATAGAATTGTGGAATGTAGTCCAATCATCCTGGGCTGGAATACCTCTTCACAGGTGCCAGAAGTTGGTCAACACAGATGTGCAGCATTTCTCAGAAACAGTGGTTATAAAACTAAATATTAGTTCAGGAATTCAAAGGAACGCAAAAACATTTTTCAGTTTATACAGTGTTTGATTTTGTAAAGAAGAATGCAGACACTGCTAATTTTTAACAGCCTAATATTCCTTTTCTGTAAAAAAACAACACAAATTTGATCATTTTTTTTCTTACATTTATCTTAATGTTTGTATTTGGAATTTAATGTGCAGTGTTCCCAATGCATTTGTGCTTACAGAAATAAAGATTAAAAAGATTTTGAGCTTTATTCACTTTTTCAACACACTACTAATATTCTGAACACAACTGTATATAGGTCAAGGATCTCTGAAAGTGTCATTATAATGACCATTTTGCTTGCCTGGTAAAATTTCACATCTGTAAATAATATAATACACACTTTGGTGTTCCCCTACTAGGATTGTAAGCAGTATGCTTCATTGGGCTTGTATGTCCTTTCATTGTCAATATATTGGGCAATATTTTTATAACTATCAAGTCCTCTGTGACATGGCTGCATTTACAGATTTTTGGACAAAGTTGAGATGGTATAACAACATTTGTCATTGAGGACAATCTTCCAAAAAGAGAAGAAGTAGTGATAAAAGAGTTTCTGTTTGTGGAATGCTTCTGTTTATTCTTGCTGCACTGGTGGAAACAAAGTAGTGAGTAAAAATTCCAGCACAGGGCTACTTTCTGCCATAAAAATATAAAACTTTAAGACAAAGAATTTTGCAGTCAATTAAAAACTGAAGAAATGGTTTTGCCTGGAGATAACTAAAAAGTAGTATCAGACTGCTGTATAAATTCATTGCTGGAATGGTAAGTTAGACGTTAGTACCATTACAAGTTCATAAGGTATATGGTGCTGGTGTCCAAAACATGGCAGACCCATGCCAAAACATAATGGCTCACCTATTGGGCAAAAGGGCTATACACCTGTAACACATACAAGACTGACAATGGATGAAGGTCAACTGCAGTTGTAATGGTACTAGCTTTGTAGCAGCAGTGGGGTGCCTCAGGAGATGAAACATGCTCTGCTTTCTAACAAATCATAAAAGCAAAGACCATGCCACCAAGTGCCAAAATATCAAACTGACACAACAAGTAAAGACCCAGCTTTTTGAGGAGTCCACTGGAGCAGTAGTTGCCAGCCACAGACCACTAAATTTTCTGTCTCCAGAGCACGCATGCGCGGGAATCCGGGTGACACTAAAAGGGGAAGGAACTTCCCCTTTAGTGATGTCATGATACCAGAACCCACCTATAGCCCACAGCCTTACACATTGGAGTCATTAACTGAAATAAGCAGCCCCACATTGGTGTCACCAGGTGCAATATTAAACCTAACATGGTCAGTGGCATTGTTATCTAACACTTCCATTGATAGTAATTGGCAACAAAATGTAGACTCCAGTGCAGCGGTCGCCAACCGATGGTCCGGGGCTCAGACCTGCGATGGGAGAGTGGACGGGTTGTGTCCAAAGACACAACCCGCCCACCTCCCTGAGCCTCTGTCTCCGGGACACCATTCGGAAGTGCACCGACCAGAGCCGCGGACTACCAGTTGGCGACCGCTGCACTGGAGTCTACATTTCGTTGCCAATTACCATCAATGGAAGTGTTAGATAACACTGCCACTGACAACAAGAGACTTAATATTGCACCTAGTGACACCAATTTGGGGTTTATTATTTTAGTCAATGACTCCAATGTGTAATTTTTTGTGGCCACCGAAACCAAGGCTGTGGGCTATAATCACTACCCTGACACCAAACTAAGGCCTAATAATGCAGCCACTGACACTAATAGGGGTGTTATTTTTTGCTACTCACACCAATGCAGGAAGTAAATATTGCTGCCAATAACACAAATGCTGGGGATTTTTGTTGCAGCTACTGACAGCAATTTTGGGGGCCTGTAGTAGTGTCTTTGACATCCATGATTGGGTTGCTTTTATCCTACATTGCAATATTAAAAAAAAAAAAATGCTGCAGGACCAAAATTGTATAACCAGATGAGTTACAGCCCATTAATTATGAAGCAATGCACATTTAACACACGCAGCTTTTATGTAGTGAAAGTCATCTATCTTTTCAAAATTGTACTTTTAAAAGAGTTTGGGGATCACAGAAGTAATTGTTTCCCAGTTGGGTGGCCTTTTTTTTTTATACTAAAAAAATAGATATATTTTGTGTACTGTACCTATTATTAAAATGTATTTATGATGATGATGAAGAAATATGGAAATAATTCATCTTTTCTTTACAGGATGTGCATAATCTTGTTTGCCTAATTTGTTGAATCACCTACACATAATTGATCAAATACAGGGCTACCCACTTGTCAGCATTTACTCTAATCTAATTTTGATACGAATAATTACATTTGTATATAATTCTATGCTTGTGAATCATGTTTTTAGGTATCCGGCAACCTGCTATTACACACAGACAATTTTTTTTTTTTAGGTATTGTGCCACAAGTAATGCTAGTCATTTTACTCTCCTTTTCAACTCTATATGCATGTATATTTATCTATAAAATTAATAATGGATCAGGACGAAGGTCACACTGCAAATACAAGGAAGTATTATAATGTGTTCTGGATTAAAAGTTACAAGTAGGAATTTCAATAACTTTGGGTATCTATTGTGTTAAATATCGCTCTAAGATGTGTGCTTGTTTTGAATTTAGAGTTTAGTTGTCTGAAGTTAATTGAAAAATGGACAGTGAAGAAAAAATAGTTTTAGTCTGAAAACTGATAAGGCTAAAATGTGAGGCTGAAGACTTGTTGCGTGGACAGGGTTTTAGGGCAGGTTTACACTCAAACTCCGGTAACACACAATGACACAGGAGTGATCCAGCAAACCTGGAATAGATTTCTTCAGTCATTTGCTAGCAAATGTTTTTAATCCTGGACCAGATCCATTTCAGGTTTGCTGGATCTCCCAGCTTCACTGATGAAAGTGTATCCTCTCCAGCCTGGGAGATATCAGTTGTGTGTTAATGTACTGTGGGGCTACACATTTTAATGAACACACCTGTGGTGCATTGTGGTGTATTCCATTACCAAAAATAGGCCATCCACCATAGTCATTATATTAGGCAGCCTATTTAAATAATTAGGCTATCTTTATATAATGTGCATTATTTCTCTAAAACAGTATAAATCCAGCCTTGAGGTGTAACAAGAGAAAGGAAAATAGCATAGAATCTGAATAGCAAGTTAGGGGAACACAGTCTGGGTCATCCATGTCTACATAACCCAAGTGCAAACAGTGATAAGGAATAAGATACAAGAAATCAAGTAAATGGGTATGAGCTTGAAATGTTAGGCTACATACACGTAGGATGATTCTCGTCTGATAATCGCCTCAGGGCCAGAATTGGACGAGAATCTGATGTGTACAGCCTCATCAGACGTTGTTCATGGATCTGTCCTGGTGGATCCATGAACGTTCCTAATACAAGTGAAGGGGAGAGAGCACAGAGGGGTGCCGTCGTTCTCCCCCCTCTCCTCTCCATAGAGCAGACCGGCGCTGTATGTATAGCTCTCGTTCATGCATCTTTCATTTTTTTGTCATTGGAAAGGATTGTGAAAGACCCTTTCCAACGACAAAAATCTAACGTGTATACATAGCCTTTCTTTTCTAAATTATCACAATAAAAAGCATACTTCTGGTAACCAAATGAAGAAAGATGCATGGAGTATATTTTTATGAGTGTGAAATACTGATCCTTAGTCTGAACATACATCCTAAGCATAATGGTTTATACATTTGAGTTTGTAGAGGGTTGGGTATAAAGCAGCCAATATTAAAGAGATTATTTCTGTAGATGCTTTGGCCTTTAGGAACGTACAGTAATTGCTAAAAAGGTGCAAGCTTCCAGATAAATACCAATGAATTATAAAGTAAAATAAATAAAAATACACTTTCAAATAGATAAAGACTTTATAAATAACAAATACAGAAAATTTCTAACACAATGTTTTAGGATGGATATTTTACTGGAATCTAAAAGTTAAACTTTGCACAAAAGTTTCCAGACACATTGTTTGCAGCTGCCTAATTCATTCTTATGGTTGTGACTGTAATCATGGCAGGTGGTTACATCCTCATCCATAGTACTACATAGTATAATCAATCATACACAGCGGGCACAGGAGGAAGCTGGACCTTTTTTGATGTGCAAAGGCTGTGCAGCGCCTTACAATAAGGACTGACAAAGCAGGCTCTCAGTAAGCATTTCACTATATAGCCACTGACAGGTTGAGGGGAAGCTTTAAAGGGCCAATATTAGCTTACAGTGACTTGAAAATTCAAGTCATCAGGATAGCTGTGCTGTCTGGTAGGGCTGTGTAAATTTCTGTAAAAAAATAAAAAACCCTTTGAGTATGTTCAGACCTGATTCAGGATTGAGTGATCCTGCGTGGCTCCTGCAGCTGGCCGCTTCCACCGCAGTGCTGGTTCATAAACAACCAGAGTTTACTTTACTGCTGGCGCCTATTTATTCCCTATAGAGCTAGCCACCAGGGGACAATACATCTAGTGTCTTAGAAGAAGCGGCAGTTCCCTAGCATTAGGGAGTGGTAAATGCACCAAATCCTTACTGCCAATGTGAACATAGCCTAGTACAGTTAGGTCCATAAATATTTGGACAGATACAACTTTTTTCTAATTTTGGTTCTGTACATTACCACAAATATGTTTAAATGAAACAACTCAGATGCAGTTGAACTCTGGCCTTTAGGTTTAATTGAGTGGGTTGAACAAAAAGACTGCATAAAAATGTGAGGAACTAAAGCCTTTTTTAACACAATTACTTCATTTCAGGGGCTCAAAAGTAATTGGACAAATTAAAAAGCTGAAAATAAAATTTTAATTTCTAATACTTGGTTGAAAATCCTTTGCTGACAGCTTGTAGTCTTCAACTCTTGGACATCACCAGATGCTGGGTTTCCTCCTTTTTAATGCTCTGCCAGGGCTTTACTGCAGCGGCTTTTAGTTGCTGTTTGTTTGTGGGCCTTTATGTCCGAAGTTTAGTCTTCATCAAGTGAAATGCATGCTCAATTAGGTTCAGATCAGACGACTGACTTGGCCATGCAAGAATATTCCACTTCTTTGCTTTAATAAACTCCTGGGTTGCTTTGGCTTTATGTTTTGGGTCATTGTCCATCAGTATTATGAAACGCCTCCCAATCAATGTTACTGCATTTAGCTGGATTTGAGCAGACAGTATGTCTCTGAACACCTCAGAATTCATTCGGCTGCTTCTGTCCTGTGTCACATCATGGATAAACACTAATGTCCCAGTGCCATGGCAGCCATGCACGCCCAAGCCATCACACTGCCTCCACCATGTTTTACAGATAATGTGATATGCTTTGGATCATGAGCTGTTCCACGCCTTCCCCATACTTTTTTCTTGCCATCATTCTGGTAAAGGTTAATCTTGGTTTCATCTGTCCAAAGAATGTTTTTCCAGAACTGTGCTGGCTTTTTTAGATGTTTTTGTCCAATCTGGCCTTTCTACTCTTGAGGCTTATGAGCGGCTTGCACCTTGCACTGCACCCTCTGTATTTTCTTTTCACTTGGATATCGATACGCCTTCTTCCTGGAGAGTGCTGTTCACTTGGTTGGCTGTTGTGAAGGTGTTTCTCTTCACCATGGAAATAATTTTGCAATCATCCACCACTGTTGTTCTACGTGGACGTCCAGGTCTTTTTTGGCATTGCGGAAATCATCAGTTCTTTGTTTCTTTTTCATGATGTACCCAACTAAACATTTTTGCCACTCCTAATATTGTAGCAATTTCTTGGATAGGGTTTTTCTGTTTTTGCAGTTTAAGGATGGCTTGTTTCACCAAATGGAGAGCTCATTTGACTGCATGTTTTTTTTTTGTTTTTTGAATCTCGCGCTAGTGTTCAAAAACAAACCCCGTGCTCGGTAAAAAAGTGAAAGTGCAGAAACACCCCACAAAAAACATGCACTGGGGTACTATTTGTGATCCCCCCTCTAAAGAGGAAGGACCACCCAATATCCCCAGACCCTCTGAAGCGAGGCTCCAGACGAGGGCTGGGTACTGAGCCCACCCAGGCCGAAACCAGACGGGGGCCTTTTCTCTATGGGACCGCCTAAGCAGATCCCAACAGATACTAAGCTGGGATTCGTAAGCTCTCTAGACCGAGTGGCCAGACCAAGCTTTCCCTGCACCAACCAATGGGTCAGTCCACTATCTGGGTGCTCCGTCTCAGGGCAGGCCCTACCCCTCCCCCCCGTGGACCAAGCCGGAGGAATTAGCATAGGGGCGGCCCCTTACAGAGCTACACCATCAAGCAGACCGTCCTTAACAGAGGTACTTGTGCACTGCATTCTTGCCAGGAATTACAGTGCCGCTCCACCCTGATCACTGGAAGGATTAGGTACTACACTTGATCTTAGCCAAAAGGCAGAGAAGCAATCATTTGAACGCATGTTGTCTGTTCACAACAAAATCTTCCACATACAAGCTCCCCCACTCAAATCAACTCCAGGCCTTTTATCTGCTTAATTGATAATGGCATAACAAAGGAATTGACCACACCAGCCCATGAAATAGCATTTGAGTCAATTGTCCAAAAACTTTTGAGCCCCTGAAATAAAGTGATTGTTGAATTAAAGCTGAAAGTCTGCAGTTCAACTGCATCTAAGTTGTTTCATTTAAAATGAATTGTGGTAATTTACAAAACCAAAATTAGAAAAAATGTTGTCTCTGTCCAAAAATTTATGAACCTAACTGTATATAAAACAACCCCCATACATGTATTTCAATGAAATACAGATATTTGTAGCTTTCAGTTTCAGCAGACTTTGTTAATGAGATAGCACAAAGATCAGGTATAGTGCAACATCTGTAACAAACAATGTAGATTTCAATTTGCTGTACTCGGATTAGAAAAGATAAACTGTAATTAGATTCCACTGTGTTCCAAAGTTTGTAGTGGGCCTTATCAAATAAAGACATTTATACACAAGGTAGTGGAGAATGTAAAGTGAATAATCAAATCACCTTCTGACGTCACTCCCATAACTCTATACAGGATGGTTTGTTCTGTGCTGATGTGGCCTATTATACAGAAATTGCATTGCATTTCATGGTTGTATCTGGATCATTAAAAACCATATAATACTTTAATTTTTGAAACCAGAAATCTGCTCAGGTGGGTCTTCTGGTCTGGGAAAACTATGCATACATATATATCCAGTAATGAGATACAACAAGAAAAATGTAACATCCCAGCAAACCACATATAGCAAAAATATAATTTTCTAGGTAGATTCTGATAAATGCTTACCTGACCTGATCCTTTATCAAGTCACAATAACACGGACAGATTTATTTAACCAAGAAAACACAAATCAATTGACAGGTTCTAGCTTTATCTGGTTGGTTTAGGTTAAAGGACAGTAATACTTTCAAAAAGTCAGGCTTACAGTACACCCGTCCTAATATAGGTAACCTTTACCTAACTCCAGTCACCATATTTTACCAGCTTCGGAAATAGTTAACATTTCTTTTAGTATTTCACTCTGTGCCCCTGTAGGAAAGTTTTCCCCCCACTTCTTGTGCCAATACAACTTTATTTGGGAAAGGAGGGGTGTCACTGAGATAGGAAGGCATTTAAAGCAATATGTCAGAAAGGTAAACTCATCTATGTCTTTGTCTGCATTGGATAGGTATCCCAACAGGAAGTGAGGGGAACTTTACCTGGAACAGATGTCAGTAAAAACCTAGGACAGGCTATATCCATTTCCCAATATATACAAACCATTTTGGCTGGAGTTGGAGCAGTCATTGATTAAAAATTATTATTGATACTTATAGTTAATAAAAAGTGGGACATCAACAATTATTCATGCTTACAGTCAGTAACAAGAAACCAAAGTATTCCCAAAGCTTTTTTTTTTTGTATGAAGTATGAAGGTGAAATGGTTATTCAAGGCTTCAGCCTTTACTGCATCTTCATTTTCTTTTCAACAGAGTGCAATAAATTTTCTGCTATTGTAACAACAGCAAAACAGTTGGAACCAAGGAATTTCATAACATAAATCCATTTTAACACAGAAAAAAAACAACACATATAAAACACACAATATACATAGCTGCTCAATTGTAAATGTTTGCTGTGTTGACCATTGAAAAGAATGACAAAACCACCAATGACTGTGTTTGTATAAAAGATATTTACTTCAATTATCACACCTAGGGTGCTAGTGAATAATAATAATAATAATAATACATTGTGTGAGATTCATACAGTGATATTGCTTCTCCATATCATATAGGGACCGTTGTACAGTGCTGAGAACAAACATTATTATGGCTACCCAAACAAAGACAGAACAATGCCTGCTGACGGGACCTCTATTCCCACTGTTGCCAGCCATAAAAAACTTGTACTATATGTCTGAACAAATACCGATAAAGAAAAAGCTACAAAAGAGGAGTCACAGCAACACAACATGGGCTTCTCAAAGCTACGTGTACAAAAATTACACCTTTTTTGGTCAGTTGGGTCTCTTGTGAGGATTTTTGTTTTTTTTTTCCATCTTTAAATTTGTGATTGTGAATAACAAACAAGCTCTAAAACATCTAAGACTTAATGAGATATTTGAACAAAAAAAAAAAAAGAAAAAAACACATAAAAAAAGAATACTGCTAAAATGTCAGACACCACAATACACTGGGGGAACTGAGCTTATTCAAATGTTCTCAGGAAACAAGGCTAAACAAGGATAAAACAATAAGTACATCACTTCTGAGTTCATCTTGTGCTGTGTTAGTAGTCAGGGCATTTATCAGCTGCACCCATCTTCATGGCAAGTAGTTATTGCACAAATATAAAGAGTTAGTTTCATACTAAATAAAAGGGACATGAAAAACATTTTTTTTTTACAGGTGACTGTTATCTTTGGATGTAAGCTTCTATGTCCGTCACCAAACAAATGCATTTTGTAGAAGACTTGACACAGAAAATCCAAAGGAAAAAAAAATTAAAACGGAGTGATTTTCAAATAATAAAAAAGTCGTACTGGTTTGGGGCTGTAATGTATTTTGAAAGATGCGAACATATGTAGTGGCAAATTTTTGGTTTAAGCTCATGTCAATTAATGCCGAGCTTAAAGTTTACATGGATAGCTTTTAAGATTCATTAGACTGAGGACTAGTTAACAAAAATTAATGCATGTGGTGAAGCTGCTATATAATTTTTTTTTATATTCTGACTATTTTCCTTTAAAGTCTAAACTGTTGACCTGAAAACAGTGGAGGCAGCCATTTTGTAGGCTGGGCCAAATTATTGACACTAAACCACAATGGAAAGTGCTTGCAAAAAAGTATAGTCGTCATTCTTTATACCAACCAACTTCTGCCATTTAAATTAGTAGGGTAGATTAGAATATTAATATGAGAAGCTGATTGGGTATGGCAGCAGAGATGGCTCCCCTTTCATGAATCATGGTCAGCAAAGAAAATGGCTGTTTTCACTGTGGGCGTAGGTGACAAACTCCTTCAAAAAAAAAAAAAAACAGTCTGCAGAGATGACTGGAACTGTCTCAGTAGATATTTTTTGTAACAATGTGAATGAAAAAAATTTCATTTTAATAAAAACTGAAATTCTGTAAAACAACATACTATATTTTGTGAAATCTCTTGAACATTTTTGGAAGTCCAGAATACAAAGTGCTATTTACCAATTGATACTCCAAAGCATATCGGAATTGATCTTTTCTTGTGTACGTAACAATTAGAATGATATGCAATTGGTATACTCCAGCTTCCTGCATTACACACAGCCCTGAATCTATTCATAAAGAAATCGTACAAGGTCATCAAAAAAAAAAAAACAAAAAAACTTTTTACTGCAATATATGTTAAATAAATGTATGCTTTTAGGCTCTAAGAGGCATGAGGCAAGACAAAAAATTAAAAAAAAAAAATATTTTTCCACAATGGTTATAAGGCTTATGTCTGAGGTACACTAACAAAAAATAGTATTTTGTGAAAAAATAGAAAAATCTGTTTCTATTGCATCAAGTAGAAGGTTCAGTAGCTCTATCCATAGTAGCAAGTCTACATTGTTAAAAGAATTTATACCAAGACTATACCTGCCAACATTCCAAATCATAAGACTATTGGCATTGTTCCTAACCTCCTAAAGAGCCATGTTTACAGGGATGTCTTACGGCCCACTCAATCACCAGAGCACAATATTGCTGAAAACACTATTTAGGAATATTAATTAAAATAGTGTTGTTGTATGTTTATTATCATAGTAACCCAATGTTTTAAGGCACGTTCTCATTCTGGGTATATAGTTGCCTGCGTTCCTTTGCAAATATTCTTTCTATAAGGATCCTGGGGATATAGCTCATCATTTTAATTTTAATTCCAAGATAGTACTCTTTGATAAAAAATAATCATTCTCTGATCAAGGCATTGGTGGTCATTAAACATCTAGAAAATGCTTACAAATCACAAGATAAATGAAAAGTTCATCAATGGAAAACCATCAGATGGGATTTTGTCTTAGACAGCAATGTGTGGAGTCTAATAATTCTGGAAATAAAGTGTGTAGTGTTATGTGGTCATACCATCCTCTTCACCTTCAAATGGGGGAAGACAAAATATCCAATCCTGCCCCTCCTTTCACCAAGTTCTTAAGAAAACACAAATGATTTCTTTAAATAAAAGAAAACAAAACATTTCTTCAAATTTAGAAATCTGATCACCACACTAGAACACCATATTTATGAAAGTGGGAACACGTTTTGTTTTCTGGTGATCAGGCTTTTAAAAATGGGGAACAGAGGTACCATATTACCTCTAACGTGGCAATTAGTATCTCCTTTAATTTGAAAGTAGTTTACGCAGCCACATATTGCTTATTTGTATAGTGGCAGCAGAGGTTGTGACCAGGGTGTCATTATTTCTTATTGGATATCCTACCAAAGTGGGGATCTCTGTAGGCCTTTAAAAACTTAAGAACAGATCTGATCACAACTTTAAATAATAAAGCAAACATTGGAAAACAAGTAACAAAACTGGTGATTTTCTCATGTGATTGCTACTTTAATAATTATTTAGGACAAAGGATTGTGTAAATCTGTCTTGGAACATTTATTGGTCCCAGTGATTTTATCTATGGTTGACATGGAAGACTAGCAAGTTTATTTAATATTCTCTTAAGCAAAACATGCCCTAAAGCTCAAAAGTTTTGACTTGATGCATCCTATGGAAGCAAAAATTATCTCTAGTTTGCTAAAAGCTAGCTAGCACTCTGTATTTAGAAGCTCCCACTTAATCTTTACTGTCCCATATATATAAACTAAGTCACTATGTTGATTTTTTTATGTGTTTAGAGATGTGCTTGTCCTATGCATTATCTAATGATATGTTTTTCTTCTAATATGACTTTAGGAAATATTACCACACGGATCAGAACCTCAGACACAGGCTCAGATGCCATTAAGTCTATTCTGGAGCAAGTCAAAAAAGAGCTGCAGGTTCTAAAGACTGGTAAGTGTCCTTGGCCATCTACCTGTATATGAGTATTTATAGTAAAGTTACCAGATCCCAGTTTGAGGACTGCAACATCCTATCAAAAATGCAATGCATCTTGAGGCTTGAAGTTGCTCACCATCCAGAGCAGGCGTGGGGAAACTACGGCCCCCGGGCCATATGCGGCCCGTTAGGCTTTTTTATATCTGTCCCGTTGAACTCTCTCTCTACTTCAGCGGCTCCGCTGAAGTAGATCTGTGGCTCTGGCCAGTGCCCCCCACAAAGGGTCAGGAGAAGGACCCAGCTGGGGGGGCCGCACCGGCCAGAGACGCGGCCCTTGTTCCCTGTACAAATCCCGGGCTCGGGGAAGTGGGCGGAACAACAAGCCCACTCTCCCATCGCAGGCTCAGATCTGCGTTGGGAGAGTGGGCGGGGTTATGTCATCATGATGTCATGTTCAGTGACACCCGTCTCGGCACTCCATCCATCTGATCCTAGCCCGGCCCCCCTGCCAAATTTTAGAACCTATTGTGGCCCCTGAGCCAAAAAGTTTGCCCACCCCTGATCTAGAGGGAGTATTGTTCCTAGATTAAATCGAAAGTATGTGGATAGTGTAGGGGGGTGTTATTCATGTGTGAGGTTTTTAGCACTGTATGTTCCTGCTTGTGAGAACCATCCTCGCTAATAGCCCTTGCAACCACTATCACTAAGATAGGAATTGAGAAAATATACAAAAAGTGTCATGTTAATTGCCTAAAAAATTAAACCTATTCTTAGTCATATTCTTAATACCTATAAAAAACATAAAAATATGTGTTGAGCACAAGAGGAGTAAAAAAAGAGCTTTGTTTGGCTCAGAAACCAGGGGCTGTCTGCAGACTATGATACAGTACACTGCAACAATATTCTCTGTTTAAGTGGTCCATCCATTTTCTCTCAATATTAACACTAGGCTACGCATTTTGGCCACAGTCATTTTATATAATGCTCTAATATATCCAGTATGGGCTAACAGTGGGAAATCTATGTTTGTTATCTTTTGCCTTTTTTTTAAAGTTGTTATCTTGTAATAAAATGCTAAAAATCAACAGGGTGCACAAATGTGAAATGAGGCTTCATCATGCCTCGTGCAGAAAACATTCAGATGTTATGTAATCCTAATTCTTTTATAAATCTGGATAACATTTACCACTTTTACACCATTATCCTTTCAGAGAATTAACAGAATTGAAAGGAAAACCAGATATGAATGAAAGATACTTGCTCCTATCACTATACAATATGTGAGGAGCAATAATACTGGGGACCTGTGACTCTATGGGGCTTTAAGCAATCGGTCCTCTGCACCCCTGCAGTGCTAAACTAGAAAATAACCTTTTAGAGTCTATCTGCAGGGGAGTTTTCTCCAAGTTTGGGGAAAGGATAATTATAGCTTATAATTAAACCAAAGGTACTGTAAAAGGGTACTCTGTTTGGTTCTATAAATAATATGATTGCATAGATTACCATTGATTTTGACCAAACCACACAGCTAACTTAGTACCCCTAAAAGCTTAAGACCTGATACTTAAACATACAATAAAAAAGCCCAATCTTAGGCCACTGATGAATGGACAAGATTCATACACTATGGGGTAGAGGAAAGTAAAAGTATTTTCTCAGATTTATCACTAAAGTAAGTAAGTAAACCTTAACCTAGAATGTTAAATACTAAAACAATTATGTAAAGGAGGCTAAAGTGAGTACGTGTATAGAATGCAGTTGCTCTTGCAGTCATGTAGTTTGTGCTATGCACATAGCTGCAGTTGTCGCAGTACTGGTGGACTTCTAGATAGAGCCATTGGGACTGTCATATAATTAAAACTGTCAGATACAACACACAGTGGATAGAGAAGGTTGGTAAAAAGAACTGCACCTTTTCAGCTACATATTACCAGAATAAATGAGAATAGCCTTATCTGCATTGTGATCCACGGTGAAACTAGATTTTAAAAGTAAGTTAGATCAATTAAAGTAAATGTCATTTCAACAAGACCTGTCCTTTTGTATGTGAACTTGTATGTGAACTTTTAATATTCTGAATCTATTTTTTAGTATTTAGGAAAGTTTGAATGAAGACAAAAGATGCCCATAGAACATATTTCATAGATTTGATCTGCAA
Source organism: Pyxicephalus adspersus (assembly GCF_032062135.1). NCBI lineage: Eukaryota > Metazoa > Chordata > Amphibia > Anura > Pyxicephalidae > Pyxicephalus > Pyxicephalus adspersus. The sequence continues at coordinate 142,065,117 of NC_092858.1, forward strand.
CAAGATAATACTTTATGTGCCAATTATGTTTAAGGAAGATAAAAACTGGTAAATGTATTTTTCATTACATAAATAAATCAGGCACCATTATCCATTTTAAAATCTGTAAGGATCATAATCTTTGTATAAACTCATGTTTGCTAAAACCACTGGAAAATTTGGGCAACCCACTGCGAGGGTCTAGTAAATGCACCACCTAGGTGTTTCTTAGATAAAAAATACTCCAATGTACTTAAGCTTTTCTTTTAAAATACTTAAAATTAATCTAAACCTAAAAACAAAAAATGTAATATATTGCTGTTTTTCAGTAAATAGATATGTGGGCATTATTTTTTTTAGTCTTTATTTTTACCTACTGATACTGTCAGTTACATACTCCCATGTCCTATAGTCAACAACAGAGATGGGTAGCGTTTTGTACAACTCAGAGAATGCTATGAATTTAACAAAAGAAGATTGATCATTTAATGAAATAGCACAAAGATCACCTAATCATTGAGCTGCTGCTCCTTCACTATCCAGTCAGTCTTGACCAAGCTCTAACGCTTTGACTGCAGTGGAGAAAAATAAATGCCAAAACCTGGCTATATTGTCCAAGCAGGGGGATCAGAATTAGAAAACCAAGGCAGGTCACACATACACTTTTTAACTATGTAGAGAATTTTGCCTACACCTACCTACACTTGCCCTGTTATTATGTAACTGTGTAAGGTATAGCATACATAGTGGCGGTAAGACCAAAGTGCCTATTGGTAGGATTAGGACAAACTGAGGTTGGCTTATATGTATTAAAATAATTTGGAAATGTTGGCAGATACAGTTTAATAAATTGAGGATCTAAATGTGATAGGTTGCCAAGTAAACTTTTAAAAGGTAGTATGACATCCAATGTCTACTTACCCCAGAAAAGAAATTTGATGTTCAAGATGTAATTTCAATTACTACATCAAAAAAAAAAAAAAATTCCCTACAATTTAAAAAATTGTAATTGCAGCAGCTATGGGGCAGGTAATTTCAGACAGGCCAAGCACAAAAATTGTGTGCTGCACAATCACTAGAAATCCAGATTTTAAATTACTGTTGACGTATGCATTAGAAAATCTGAAGTTGCCAGCTTTTGTCTGCATACTTACATTGTTAATACGTGACTGCATTGGAGGTCCACTACAGGTGGAGACACTCTCAGAATACCCGCCAGTTGGGGTAGTCATTTAGTTATCCAAGCCATCTTACTTGGCTCATTTAAACTCATCCTTTTTATTTTAATTAAATAAATATCCATTTATTGGGATAAAAGGAAGGAGAATCTGTACTTTTAATCTACTTTTTTTTCCAACAAATGGGTTCAAATATGTTGAAAAAATGTTAAACTAATATTGACGTGCTGATATCTTAAAAAAAATGTGATAATGATGACTTAAAAATATGATTTTTTAATAACTAGCCCGTTTTTGCCTCTTAGAGCCACTTTCCCCTACTTTCATTTTTTTTCATTTTCTGTATTGTTTATCACCAAGAAATTTGTCTGTCTTAAAACCTGAAGTGCTACTGCATCTTACCAATGCATGTAAAGAGCATTTTTTGTGGTTCTACACATAACACATTTTCTACTAAATAATACAAGCTCAATGAGGTTTAGCATAGGAGAGTGTAGCTAGAAACACAACTCACCTATTCCCTATATGAAAAAGGGACCCAAAATAAAATCAACAAAAAAATGTAATATTATTAAAAGAACGTAAGTAACAAATGCACCAAATAACGTCATCAAAAGATGCTGACCTAAGACACAATGCTCCAATGATACACGATAAGATCAAAGAAAAAAAAATCTTTAAAATCAATAATATACAGTATGACAACTACATCTTGTAAATTATACCCAATACTGCCGGCAGTCTATCCCTCTAAAGAATATTTGCCCCCGTTTCATCCCTTCCTAACAATCAGATAATAAAATACAGCACCTATAAATAAGCAAAAAAAATATATATATACTGAAATCATCTATTGTTAGTTTTTAAGATATGGCGATAAACGAGCCTAGTTCAGCAAATCTTGTAGAAGCCATAGCAGATCAACCAGCTTATTGAAAAAAGGTGGCAGTAATGCACTCTATGTGTGCACAAATACATAAGAAAATACACAGACTTATAAAATTGCATACACGGGTAATCTCACACGTCTCTGTTCTCTCTCACACACATATTGACAGCTAGAAGGAACAGGATACAAATTGGAATGGGTGTCGTACTTAAAACAAGAGCCGACGTTTGTATAAAAAGATTGCTTAGAGCCACAAATGCAGTGTTGTTAAACGGTTGTTTTGGTTTTAGATTCTATTTACATAGTACTAGGTAAGAGGTTCGTTGTGTTTCTGTATTTTTTTTTGTTTTTTTTTTACAAAAAGTTTTTGATTAATCTGCATTTAAAATGTCTCTTATACTCATTCTGCTGGCAGCATATTTGGTAATAATATAACTTATTAAAGTCGGATGTTGTCCGTTGAAGTAATACAACAGATAGAAATTATTCTATGAAGGGAATACTGTAAGGGTGTACTCATCGCCCACTAATCAACCAGTACAGGTCTACCATTCCAACTTGTACCCTTCTGCCCTCCCAAAATATGAGGTCTGATCAGCGTGCTCTGTGGTTAGAGGTTAAAAAGCAGATTATAAAATACCTAAATTCAGATCTTTTTTTTGTCCTGATTTGGCCTAAAATGGAGTGTAATAAACAAACTCTGATCTGGAAAAGACCAGAATCGGTTAAAGCTATGAAACAATGTGCACTGGATATCTATTTTCACTAACAAGTAAAACACTACATCAGCTACCACAAATTAAGATATTTTCCTGATGTGACTTTTTGTTAGAAAATAAGTGGAGTTGGTGTGTTTATTTCATTTCAAAGTTCCAAGCAGGTATTTTTTTTTCTTCTTGAAAATAAGATTCCAAACTAGTGTGTTTAGAGTCAGTTGACTGTGCAATCTCTTAGTGGCAACTGAAACAGCTACTAAAAATGAAAACTAAAATAATAAAAAGGACAACATTTTTTCCTGAAAAAATCTCCTCCTTTTCCTGGTATAAGAAGATCATAGTGTATTATCGCTCTATGGCCATTACATGGCAGATAAAAAGCCCCAATAACTTTGTGGGTTCAATCTTTTTTTTCCTCTATTTTTTTTTAGATTTTTTTTGTACTTTTTTTTAAGCCCACGTTAAAAAAGTGGGCACAAGGCAAAGCTGTAAGTTATTCCAGAAAGTGTGAAAATCACTTGGGCAATAGTAAAAACACTTCAGGGTACAAAAAAGCTTGACTACATATTTCAGTTTTCGTCCTCGAAAACACAACATAAAAGTGGGCTTAATGCTCCTTTTTTTGTATTCTATATGCACCTTGGCCTATGGCGTTTTTGCCCTGTGGCCTGCAGGGCGATAAGTGCGCAATATGATATAACCAGTGAAAAGTCCATTTTATTTCCCTAGTTTGCTGGAACCAGGGTTAACTTAATCTCAAAACTCCCATTCGATGGGCTCTTCCCGGCTAGCGGCCTTCTCTAAACGGTGTATTATGCTGTTCAAGTTTGCTGCTTTCTTTTTCCTCAAGGTGTTGTCCCGTGTGTTTTTGGAACTTGATGTCTCAGAAAAGCTGAACAAGCTCTGGATAGAGTTTCCTTTCTGTGAGCTTGTACTTGGCACGCTGGAGAGTTTCTCAGAATCCTCATTAGGTTTTTGGAAACCTTCCTTTGTGGAAACCAAGCTTGAGGCAGCTGAGGTAGAGGCATGCTTTTCAGTAGCAAATTTCGGTGTTGTGTCAAAAGTTTCTCCAGAACACCGAGTTCCAGGAAAGGAAGTCCGACTCTGCAGCTTTCTCCGGCCTTCCTCCTCCCTATCAACCGAGCTGTCTCCGTCTGACCGGGTGGCTTCTAGTTTCTCAGTAGATCTGACATCTTCACCTTCTTCAAAAGCTGAATCAGTCTGTCCTCCCTGAGACTTTGAGTTGTCGCTGTTGAATTCATCGCCTTCTAATACTCCATGCTTTCCATCACTTGTGCTTTCCATGTCTACTCCATCACAGCTATCTCCTTCTGAACTTTGGGCTGCTCTACTGCTTGTAGCTGATGGAGAATCACTGGAACCAATTTGCCCATGGCTACCTGCTTGAATTTCTTCAATGAACAGTTCTCTGCGTATACGAGACCTGCAGAAGAAACAAAAGCAAGTTTTACAAAATATGAAATATATTCAATCTGCATGTAACATGTATTGGCTCACCGACAGCTATTTTTTCCTGGCTATTTAAATCAAGTTGCCAAACAAGGTTTTTATGTCCAGACTAGTTCATTTGAACATTCAGTAAAATAGTGGCACCCAGCTACACTTCTCCTCCTAACTATACAAAGTGGACACACATAATATTTAATGTATGGAACATTAGAAAACACAAGAAAAGAAAATTGTGGACTGTTAGAAAACGACAAACTAGGAACCCTTTAACACAAAACTGGTAAGGAACACTGTTATTGCAGTCCTTTTACAAATCAATACTCACCACAATCAGCATTTATCACTGAATCCTGGGCAGTTTTAACCACCCTGGAGGTATGGGGGGAGGGGGTGCAGATTATCCATCTGGGTGAATACATTAGTAATTTGCCAATATATTCTTCTCCCAAGAAGATCTAGTCACAGACTGGCTAACAAGGTCGCTGTGTGTCCTGATGGTTGGACTGAGTGAAGCTAAACTTATGTCTGCATGCACCTTAGCAATAGCAAACAATACAGCCTATCATATAGATATGCTATTGGTTGAACGTTGCATATTCTCTTTGCACTGCCCAAAACAAATTCTAAAAAGTTCAAAGCAACTGTACCACAATGTATATTTATATTCAGTATAAAATAGATGGTTTTACCTGTAATTATGGAACCAGTTAATAACAGTACTGGTTTTCAGGTTCAGCTGTGTGGCAAGCTCCTCTATAGTTTTTGGAGAGGGGTATGGCTTTTGCTGGTAAGCCCTTTTTAGAGCTTCTTTCTCTTCTGGAGCCAGCACCACTCGTGGCTTCTTCAGCTGATGTTGTGGCTGGGGACTGGAACCCTGGCTGTAATCCAGGCCTGCAGATGGAGGCTCACATGGCTGACTATCACTCACCGAGCTGTGTCGCCTTTTCATGTATGCTGCAAGTAAGAATGAAAGCCATTTATTATTTTAAAACAAAAAAATACAAAGTAATCAAATTGTATATTCAACTTTAAAGTCAAATTTAAACCCTAAAAAGAAGAGACAAAAATAAACTGTTTAAAAAATAGATGAAAATCAATTTTCTGCACCTGAAATTTCACTATATGTTCCCTAAAGATCAAGTTTCAAATATAATTATTTTACTTATTTTTTTGCTATATGTTCAGCATTAATATATTAGCAGTATCTGGTATCTTGTATCATTCACAACCCCAATGATCTGAAAACAACTAGATACATGCTTGACCTGTCCGATTCATCCTAATGTATGATGTACAAACTGAAAAGAATCTAGGAGTCATGGAAGAGAAGCAGGCAAGGCAGTAACGTAGGACCTAAATTATTAAAGCTCTCCAATACTAGAGAACATAGGAAGAATCTGGTACAATCCAACTAATCTGGAATGGATTTAAAAAAAAACATTTGCTAGTTGGTACAAATAATTTGAAGGGACGTTCCTTGGAAAATGAGCAGACAAAGTAGAGAGGCAGCCAAAAAGAATTCAGGGGTGCAATTCTAGAAGCTTCACCAGCAAAACAAAAGAGGTGCTGGTTCCACTATGTAGAGTGTTTGACACAGTAAACAATTCTGGAGACCTGACTTCAGTCTCACTTCGAAATCAGTGTTCAACAATTTTTTTAAGCTGGGGGGAAGAATTAGTAGGTGAGTGTTGGCTGCTGTATTGTGACCCAACTGTTCAGTAACCACCCAAAACAGCTGTGTGGTTACCTAAAGTTGCTGGGTGGTGCCCCCGGCTAAAAGGGGCCAGGGAGAACCCTGAATATGATTATGAGAAGATAATACATGTCCAGACAAAATGGTGAAAGGATTGAGGGATAAAATATCTCACTAGAGACTGCAGGAACCTAAAATATCTTGAGGAAAAGAAGAATCCTTAAAATTCATTAAGGATGTGAATAAGGTTTGGGGGGCAGCTTTTAATTTTGAAGCCTAAGTCAAGGACAATATGACAAGACCTTAAACTAGTAGCAGGAAAGTTCAAAAGTAACCTTGTAAAGTATTATTTTGCTGAAGCAGAGATAGAGGCAAGGGCTAATATTTGGAAATGAGAGCAGTAAAGATAACACAAAGGCTAGACTGTCCAATTAATGCTTCAGATTTTATTGTTTCCATATATACATGCCCTTAATCTGCCATATTTCAAACAAACAATTTGAATATTAGGAGAAAAATCTATTCCATATACTAAAATGGCAGGGGGTCTATGTATATATATACACACACACACATTTATACACACACACACACACACACACACTATATATATATATATATATATATATATATATATATATATATATATATATATATATAGTTTAAACTATTTGTTTTATTATTTAAACTAAATATTTCCGATAGGATATATACTGTAACACATATTACTTTTGTTATACAATCACTGTAATGACAAAGTTCCCTGACCTTATAGTCAAACAATATATAACCACTAGATGGTGCATGAGACTGTCTAATCTTTACTAAGGCACTATAGCAATTCTTTCACACCAACACACAGCTCTACTACCAATAATCATTTCAAGTGCTCATCAGCGTTCAAAAAACAGTGGGGGAACACAGGTTCTTGAATTAAAATACACGTTCATCTCATTTTGATTTAAATGAATATGAAATTCTGAGGTACACTGTCCCTAGTATTTCAGCTAATAGCTCAATAAAAACTTTGTAAATAAAATAAAAACAGCATACCTTTTTTTTCCATCCGCTTCATATCCATGAGCTTATCAACATTATTTGGGTCATTGAGCCAAAGCTGCATGCGTACGAACGGTTCTCTTCCTTTCAAGCTAAGTTTATGCCATGGCTTTGGTCTAGCCAGCAAATCAGAAACAGAGCCTTGAGTGAGACCAAGAATAGTTTCCCCAAAAAGGCGTTGACCTAAAGAAAGAATAATGGGTAGAAAAAATAACTAAAAAATAATGCATGAAAAATACATACACTGAATTCTTTAACCCCGCCTAGCATTCTAATTATGTCAGTATTTCTATGCAAAAAGCATTACAATTTTTTGCATGGAAATGTATTTTATATTGGAGGCTTATAAGTCTTAGGCATAACTCAAAAATATGTCCAATATATGTCCAATATTTAATAAATGTAATAAAAACTTAACTAAAAAAACACAAAAATCTGTTAAAAAAAGGGTGCATAAAAATAGTGAAACCTGTAATATACCTGTAAAGATTTCTTTGTATTGGACTCAATACAGTTATTTTGTATTGAATCCAATACAAAATAATTTGAATTTCCCGCTGCGCCTCCCGCACGAACTGATGCATGCACTGACGTCACGGGGAAACCCCGGAGAACGTCTGCAGTCGCTGGGAGTAGATCGGAGAAGGACAATGACACCCGAGGACTTGGACAGATGAGCAGCAGAACGCCAGAGGTCGCCAAAGTAACAAGGTAAGTGGGTTTTTTATTGTTTTTAGCGACCCAGAGTGTCCTCGGGCATCGTTGTCCTTCTCCGATCTACTCCCGGCGACTGCAGAGACGTTCTCCGGGGTTTCCCCGTGATGTCAGGGGACTGGGGATTACCGATTTCAGCAAGTAAAATTCAGCCCGAATCACACTCAGGAACACCGCTAGGGGGGTTAAGGCTACAGGCAAACCACAGGGTTGCTTATGGTATATAGCAGAGTTGTCTAACACCAGTCCTCAAGGGCCATATACAGACCAGTATTTATCATAAATACAAAATAATTTTCTCACTGAATTTACTTTAAATTAGTAAGGATCTTAGCTCACAGAACTTTATTTGGGGACCACTGGAAAATAGGCATGAAAATCTATTTAATGTAAGACTATTGACTATTCTGGTAAAATGATCAAACAAGGACATCGTAACCAAATAAATGACCCATCAGAGACATTTGTCAGGCTTTGGGCAGTGTATAAAGATATCCAATAATATTAAGTCATCATGGCTCTTTCCCATTCTTTTCTAAACTAAACAAAAAAGTTCTAATTACATCATCACTTTAATGAACAATGATCTGTCCCCATGTTTAGGCTGGGTCTACATGGACATTTCCCCCAGAGTTTAACCTGAGGCTTTAAAAGCCCATGTTTGAAATTCCCCTGCATTCTAATACGTTAATCTACACCAGGACGTTTCCTTAAGGCATTTTTTTTGCGTTACAGATAACGCTCCTTGCAATGTTTTAAAAATTAAAACACAGGGTTAACGCAAATTAACACGTCTATTGATTTCAATAGGGGCACTTTCTTGCGTTTCTAAATGCTTGAAGCGTAAACGCAGTAAAAATACGGGAAAACGCGGGTTAGTCATTTTCCAGCTGTTTAAAGACAAGCTTTAAAATGTGTAAAAACACAGTGGGAACGTTTACATGTGTTTTTAAAACCTTTCGTGTAGACCCAGCATTAGGTACATTAATAGTATCTGCTCCTCTCATGCAGACAATATTTACTTGTATAAACAATAATCTAACAAATGTTTTCTTTGCGGCTTTGATGGGACAACCACGTGTGTAGTAACATTAAAACTGGTCTTTATAGTACGATGTGTAAATTTGGTAGAAAGCCATTTGTACAGCAGCTACATTGAAAACATAACCACACCTTAGAAAGACAGACAGCATAAATCTGGGTGGAGATGGAAGGATTAGGAGGAAAAGTGTGGGCAGAAAACAATTACATATGTAATAATATTATATAATTCTGTCTTCTACTGTTAACACTTTCACAGAACCAGTCATGTTCCCTAATAAGTGTCTTTTAGGGGCCTGTACCATACCTAAATTGTTATCGGTTAAAACTTCTTTGACTCTCTTGGTGATGCCATAGGTATCCAGTTCTGGAGACATGGCTACCAGCTCTTGGATGCTCAGAGAGGAATGCCCAGGAAATGGAAGAGGTGTTGCTGGCTGAGAGTCACCGGCTGTTGCATCGCTGGACTCCTGCGCTTCTCCTTCTTTGCTGGTCTCTATCGCAGGACACGGCTGTTGCACCAGTTCTGTTAAACTCTTTACTGATTCACTGGAGCTCATTGGAGATTCTGGAGCTGGACTACAGCTGGTTGAACTCTTTGGAGTATTTTCTGTGTAAAACAATAATTCCCCTAATTAAAAAAGTGTTTTTCATCATATCATTATAAAACACTAATACTTTGAAATAAAAATTGACTTATTGTATCATTAAGAGACAACAGAAATAAAAATTGGCACTACATAAAAATTGTAAGTGAATTCAGTACTCAACTATGCCATTAAAACAAAGTATTATTATCTCTAATATAAAATCTAAAATAAAAAAAGGAAATCGTACTCAAGGCTTGTGCCCACTCAAACTAGTCCAGTCTTTAATAAACTTTTTACACTAGGGGAATCTTGAAATAATTTCCAGATCTCAGGGAACCCTTGCTGAAACTGATTGTTTGGTGTTTAACGGGGAAAACGCTGTCTGAATTGGTGATCAGTGGAAAAAATGCTCCCTAACAGCGGTGATCAAAATGCCCCGACTTACAGACCATTAGAAAAAAGCATTATTGGTGTCATGTTGCTGGTTTTGCCAGATTGCACTGAAATCATAACTAGCAAGCACCGCCAAACAGATGGTAAGTCAGCCGCAACTCAAGGAACCCCTACACAACTTTGGAGGAATCCTAGAGATCCAAGGAAGGTTTAGATTGACCTAGACCAGTGTTTCATAACTGGGGTTCTGTGAAACCTTAGGGTTCCTCCACAGGTTGTTGAGGGTTCTTGGAGCAATGAGCACTTAGACCCAGGTCAGTTTATAAGACACCAATGATCTTTCTGGCTATCTGTAAGGGTGACATTCTTCCCAATGACCACCACACTAATATATTGTGATCTGTGGATATGATAAATATAGCAGGGATTTCCTGAAGGTAAGACCTGAAATTTATTTCAAGAGGTTCCCCAATGTTTAAAAGGTTGCAAAACACTGACTTAGCCTGTGAAGATAAAACTAGTAACTGTCCCAGAACAAGTATTCAGCCGATGAGTCAGGAATTTATTAAAAATAAAAAAACTATGTTGACTTAAAGAACCATACTACCATACAAGTGCATGGCTGGGGCTGCTTTAGTCCAACTTACAAACTATCAATATAAATTCAAAAAACAAATTAGTAAATACCATTTCCAACCCAAAAGTCAAATGCAACCCCTATGAAAAAAGTATGCAAAAAAAGAAATGTCTAATGAACTGCAGCACTACAACCCCATCTCAATAAAATTAATAGTAAGTTGACATTTTCCATGCTCTAGTAAATGTTACATAATCCCCTTTCACATTCATGGCCCTGTCTAACCTGAGCTTGTGTGTCATATGACAATCCAATTTTATATATTGAGATTAATGTCCTCTAATATTACAGCTAAAAGAGGCCCCTATTATAATACATAGCAGCTAATATAGATGACTAACAAAATCAGCAGCGGCCAGCTCGGTTGACTAATGATGTCAGCTGCTGCTATCATTAGCGATTGGGACCAGATATAGACACACTAATTCACTATTTGGACCTGATGCCGTTGTTACTATTACTTCATGAACAGCGGCAGCTGCACATAGTACATGCAGGCTTCAGTACAATTAAAGTGGCCAAGGCACGCACATATTAAAATATAAGCCCTGATAGCAAAATAATCTTTTCTTTTACTTAGCCTTTACAAACTAGCAACTTTGGTAATGTTTTTATCAAAACCGTATCCCAAGGTATGATAGACCAGATATAAACCACTTAATGGATTTAAAAGTTGATGACCATTCAATGTATCAGAGTCTCCGTTAGAATGATATTTCTTTGAATTTTTTATTGTTTATAGGGCATAGTTAAATCTTTGCCTGGTAAAGAATATATTTTACATATGACAACTTGACAGCTAGCCGAATAGAGCAAAGGAACCCACGCACTTGTTATAGGTCTGATCTAAAGGTAATAAGCTTGTAAAGCCTTACTGACTTATGCCCCCTGCGTGTGCTTATTGCGCCTATTGACAGATTTAGGTATGTACTCCATTATCTGCTGTATTGCTGGTAGCAGTAACCATGCAGCCCTCTATCTCAATACAATTACCCTATTTAGCAATACAAGTCCTCCAATTCTTCAGTGGCGATACAAGAACCATAACAAACTCCAAGTTACAACAGTTTTATTGGTTCTTGTATCATGGCTATATGTAAGTGGATAGATCTGCAATCCCAGCTGAGAGGTTTGTTGAAACCCAAAATGGGATTGTGGGGGTGAAATCCCAAGACGGGGTTCCTACATTGGGACCTGATGTCTGTAAGCTCTGTACCATCTTTAAAGTCTGATTTAACTTTCTGTTTACATCAGCTAAATACATTCCAGTAAACCTTGGTTTTCATTTCTTATTTTAAACATCTTACAAAAGCCTATCTCCTACTGTAGACAAGGACCTGCGCTTGTTGTGTGTAAGCAGCTGTATCTCTGCAGAAGAGAGGATGTATTTTGCTGTTTTTAGAACCATAGGTAAGACCTCTGCAGAAGGACCTCTGCTTAAACAAGGAGAGCGAGAGAGCAAGAGTCATTTTCTAAAGGAGGCTTTTTTACTTGGGCTGTGGCTTTTTTTTTTAAAATAAGGAAATAATAGATATTACATTGTTCGGTTTAATGCATTTGCAATGTGATTAGCAAATTACAACTAAAAGTTACATTTAGCTCAAACTATTTTAATAAGTCATTGCAGTGAAATATTGGAAAAAATGCTCCCATAAATCAGAGTACAGGGCAGTACAGAGACACCTTGCTATGGTTCATATTTGCAAAGTAAGCAGTTGAGAAATGCCCTAACTTGACATAAATTAGACCAGGCCTTTAGTTGGCTAGTTGAGCTGATTGCTGCCGGAATTTCCTGTTCTATTGTCATACATCTGTGTATGCTTTAATATTACTGTTACAGCACCTGTACGTCTTACAATGCATCCCATGGTGGATGATGCTAGCACTTCATTAATAATTATTAAGAACAAAATATGTCAGTTAAGTCACTCAAGTAAATTTTCCTAAATTATCACACATTTGGGAAAAATTGATATTTGGCTGACAGAATTTGAAGTCTGATAGCAAATACAATTGAAAATGGCTTTTCATCTCAGCAGTATTTTGACATTTTAATGTATTTAGTCAAACTGTGATTTGTGATCCACTGAGAAAAGATACATTTGTATACTCAAAAAGTATTTGATTGTGCCTTCGTAGTGTGTACATGGCAATGTACACCAAAAACAAAAGGTCACCGCCCTATGTATTTTACATTAACACATGGTAACAGCAGTGGAATTAAAAATGTGCACACACTTTTTTTTTTTTTTACATTATCCTCCGGCTAGTCCTGAAAGGAATGATACGTTTTTTAAATCTGATTGCTTCTTTGCTGTAAACCCTAAGGTCACTATAAACAAAATATATAACACAGAAAATGTTATTTCTGTGCAGGCGGCTGGGAAACAGTACTGTAAATTTGACCAGATTCAGCCAAGCGCAGGAGCAAATTGGCAGGTCATCCATCTTGCTCACTGTACACTGTCAGGGATGGCATGAATTCCCTACATGATTAACAAACTTCTACTTGGGGCTGCATCTTTTAACCTACAGCAAGGACGCCATTATGGCTGCCCGCCTGATATAAGCGTTCAGAGCTTACTTTAAGTTTTACTCCGATTTTGTTCCCTGAATCAGCCTAAACAAATCTTGCAGAGCAGCAAGATTAATTACTGCGCTGTAGTGTCCTGCACCACATAAAGCGTGCTTGGTTTTTTCTAAGGTGCTTCTAGGAGAGAGGAAATGACAGATGAAAAGGATAAACATTTGGAAAATGATTAAAGCCATATACCGTTCTTGCATGGCAAATAGAAAAAAAAAAAGAAAAAAGAAAAGAACAGAAAATTGCTTGCAAACAAAATTGGCTTCCATGGACGTGCCAGCTTGTGATCTGATACCGAGTAACTAAAACCATCTAAGACTGCTTTATTTGTGTGCTGCATTCAGATGGATTGTGTACCTTCCAACTGCTGTGTGTAATAGGATGAAGTAGACACAGACAAAAACAAATGAAATCACTGTTATGTGATCAGAATTCTGCTTTTGTCAGCCTTTCGATACTCCCCAGGAAACAGAACATTATAGGAAACTTTGAAGAATGGGCGTCCAGTTTTAACACACCTTCAGTCCCTTAAAAGTAGAAAAGTGAACCAAGCAAGATTGCACATGAAACATTTCACCTATTTCCTTGCAACTCCTGTCCTTCATGATCTCCACTGGGCTTAATCATTTGCCAGCTTTCATTTCCTGACTGATGGCTGATAAAGCAGTCTGCAGATATCTTCACAGGAGTAGTTATTTCTGCATCTCTCATGTTCACATCCTCATAGCAAATATATAAATAAGCAAAGAGAAAGCATCTAGAGGGATGCTGGAATGCTGTCCTGTACACAGCGGGCTGTTCCCTCCTTCTAGTCCCTACAATATTTTTACTTACACTTATGAAATTAGTTACTAATGACTTCCTCGCTCATAACCTCATCACACGCACGGCTCCAAGACTTTTCTAGAGCTGCACCGACTCTCTGGAATGGTCTTCCTCGTCCTATTCGGCTTGCTCCTACTTTCTGCTCATTTAAGAGAGCACTCAAAACTCAAACCTTCACTACTTCCCACCATTCCATACCCCCCCTCTTATTGTGTGATACTTCCCCCACCTCTTAGATTGTAAGCTCTTTGGGGCAGGGTCCTCTGCTCCTGTGTCACTGTCTGTATTCGTCTGTCATTTTCAACCCCTATTTAATGTACAGCGCTGCATAAAATGTTGGCGCTATATAAATCTAATATTATAATAATAATAAAATCAATGCAAGATATCTATCTATAGGATCGAAAGGTCTAATCTGTCACTAAGATCTATCCTTCTATCAGACCTGTCTATAAGACTAAGCTATTTATCCGTGAGACTGATATAAATATCAAATATCTAATCTATTTTATGTAAAATCCTTTGACAAAGCAAAACTGATAGGAAAATTATAGGAAGATAAAGAAAATGCCCCATTATTTTCAGTATGGGAGAAAGACAATTTTTGAAAGACAAATCTTCTGTTTATCAGATCCCCCATTTAAATTTCCAGACACGGCCTTCAATTCTAAGTAATAATAACCTAAATTCCATTTAGTGTTTATTTGAGCAGTCAGGATAAAGTCATTTCTTATTATCTCCCCGCTGTGTAAAAAACAGCTGGAAGGTAGGAAGTCAGCAAGCATTTTCACCAAAAAGTAATTATTGTAAGTGACATTTTTACTGCTGGCGTGCCATAAGGCGTACTGTGCATTCAGAAGGACAAGTTGCTGAAATGAAATGGCAGGGTGCTCTGTGACATTTTGACAAGAACCCAAACATTATTTATCTGATGACTGGTCTGATACTGTTCTTTACAATACGACCAGAGTAAGGACATGCTAAAAACAGTCTAATTCTCTGTGGCACAGGGGAGGTATGCGGTGTGGCATTTTACAAGAGTGGCAGTTTATATGGCTTTGAGTGGCACAAAATTCAAGGATGGATAAAGCAGTGTGAAAAAGGGCATCTGCCCACTTTGTACAGACACTACATTAACTTTCAATGTGAAATGTAAAAAAATTCTTTGCCATATATTTGAAGTACTAAGAAAACTTAAAAAAAAGACAGAAAGGAAACATTTTGCAATTTTTTTTTTTGTGCTGGATAGAAAATGATGTCCAGCATTAGTCACTTCTATATATTTTTCTCTACATCACTCAACATTATACATAGGTTAGGTCCAAAGGTCGGGGACCACTGCTGTATAATACAGAAGTCACATATAAGCAGATATTTCTCTGAGGTTTTAAAATATATGAGATTAACCCACTGATGACGAATACCATTGATAATGAAGTAATACAAACATTAGGCTGAAGGTACTGAGCTATTACAGAATGCTTAATTGCAAATATTCATTAAAAGAACCAGAAGGTAAATCAAATTCTTCACTCAAGAAGTATGAATTTAGGTCTGAATAGTAATTTATTTTTAAGTATGACCTACCAAAGATAATCAATAAAGATAATTAAAGTTATTCCCCCCTCCTCCCCAAAAAAAAGAATGCATAACTTAAAGCAGAGGAAATAAAAAGAATAGTTTTATCTCAAACCTGCATCCCAAACTTTTTTTTAGGAAGGACCAAAGAGGGACATCTGTAACTATTTAAAATGCTAAAAGCTTTTACGTTTGGAAAAGTTGTGTATGAAGTTGTGTTTAGTTGTGTATGAAAAGTGATTTCTGCACTTGGTAAATTCCTTGAAGAAGCATGTCGAAAAACAAATCAGATGCTACCAATGATATTTGAAAATGTGTACATTGTTGCTAATATTGTCATTTATGACTTTTAATCAATATATCTAATAAATATATAACATATTAATGCCACATAACTATGGCAACTTTCTATGGTAGTTCAGCCATAAGAAACTTGTTTTTTTCTATATATGTTTGGAACACCTAACTAAAAAAATCCAAAGGCCTCTGTTAAAATATGCCTAGTAGTCCACTCAAAATAATCTGCTATAAATGATCCACTAAAAAAAAGAAAAGGATAAGGGACTGCTGGAGCCCCATTCCCTCTTTCTGTCAGGGCCATCTCAGATCTCTTACCTTTCCAAAGAAAAGACTAAAAAGAATCTAATTTATTAAAAATATATTCTTTAAATTGGAGAATTTTGTAAAATATTTAGGAATTTAGGAATGAGGACCATTTGCAAAATATTAACACGTCCCACTAATGATAAAGGCAGTTTAGTCCAAAGCTATATGCAAGCAAAGAAATGCAGTACCATCTTTAATAACGAACATGAAATTTCTATCGTCTAAGGTTTCAGTGATCGATGGCTTCCTAAATCCAAGAATGTATTATCTACATGAACAAAAGAAGCATTGTTATAAGGACATGGTGCGTGGTTCCAAGGTTCTATACTAAGCGAAGGTTAATGGGTCAGAAATGGATTTTCCCAGGGCACCTAATCAAACACACAAAGCTTTGTGCATGAACACAAATGGACATGCATACATGAATATTTTGCTCTTTTTTTTCTTGCAATCTATGTTAAAACGCACAGCTGGGGCTGGCATAAACAGAATATCTAGTCTACAGATTTCTGGAATTGCATTAGACTTTTAAGACTAGAAGAGCTTGTATCAGATGTTAAGAAATGGATTCTGTCGTCCCACACAAATTTTTCAAATGGATGATTCAGAAATGAGAACTGATGAATAACAAAATGAAATACTGATACCATTTTTTGCTGTCATTAAGAAAAGCCGGCATATATAATTTATCAAAGGTGCACAAAACAAATATATTGTTTTCACTGCACTCAGTTTGAATATCCACATCATCAACTCTAAGGGCTCCATTTATAAAACAGTGAATTAGACATTTCCCTAAGTATTCCCTCCAGGGAATCTTACAGATTCATGTGTTTCAATTGCAGTAATGTGGCAGCCGGGGAATGTTTGAGGGAACATTGGCATGAGAACAATTTTGCATATTGTGGACAGGACTAACATCTTACGATTCACTAGTACATGGTGACATAATTTTGACTGTGGGAGGAAGACATCTTAAAAATGCACTGACTACAGTTTTAGCAGAACATCTTTGCCCTGGACCAACTTCCTGATTGTAAGGCTACATAGACATGTGCAATTGTCATTGGAAAGGATCTTTCACAATCCTTTCCAATGACAAACGACTGCACGATGCATGAACGAGCGCTGTACATACAGCACCGTTCTGCTCTATGGAGAGGGGAGAACCACGGAGCGGCAACCGGCTGCACTTTCTCCCCTTCACTTCCATTCCAATCGTTACTTTTCTGTCGTTCCACCAGGACGGTCATTCGGATAACCAGTGCTGTACACACGCAAGATTCTCCTCCGATATCAGCCCTGAGCCAATTATCGGACGACAATCATCTGACGTGTGTATGTAGCCTAACAATAGTAGATCATGGCCGTGCAAAGTGTGCCAGCATGGGTGCTGGTTATCACCAATAGGTGCCAGTGACAGAATGATAACACAGGAGCATAATTGGGAAGCAATTGTCACTCCATTAAAAGAAAAGCCTGAAAAAAGGTATTACTTCATTCACAGCAGGATATTTTTAAAGTTTGATGACAACCTTCATTAATACATTAATATGATAGCTCATGAAGATGGGATATTAAGTTTGTGGTAATGGTAGCACCAAAAAACAAATTTTTTATAGTGTGACTATTCAGTATATTGAAATAATGGAGGACCAATCATTGTCATAAATACCATTTTAGTACCTTGTTCCAAGCGGTTTAGTAGATAGCCAGATTTGTTTTCTGAAATCCAGCACTTAAAATTCCGGAAACATAAAGGAATCCCTTGGTGAGTTTTATAGTTGGTGATCAGGTGTTTAATCAATATATGCATTATATACACAGTACCATCTTCCAGAGCAACCTCTGCACTTTTTATCTTTATTTACAAGAATGCTGCAGAAGATGATGAATGTGGTGACAAGCATCTGTATTAAATGTCATTTGTCATTCTCTAGTCACCTTCGTTGTGCTGTCCAGCTCCTGGTAGCAAAGCTAATGATTAAAACGCCTCCATGCAGAATACACTGTCTATTCAACTTAGGTTCAAACACAACTTTTAGATCAATGTTCTGACAGTAATACAAGACTCAAACAAGGTAGCTCAGAGGGCCATTACACTGTATAATATGCCTTGTGAAATGTATCATTGACAAAATCTTGCATATGCAAAAGTATGCATTTTTTGACTATTTATATTATTTTTACTGTATCAACCTAATACTTTACCATCAGTATTGGAACTAATACACCCTTAGTAAGAAGAAGGTTTTATTATAGTATTCACCTAAATGTATCTGTGTGTGATTGTGTACACAAATTATAATTTAATTTTACCAGCCTGCATCAGGGTTATTTATCGCATATGTGATGGGTATCTAAGTCATAAAAATTACATTTAAACTTCTTGAACCAGCAGCAGTGTCTGACTGGTATTATTTGTACAGGTCTAAAAACTAGAGATTCGTTAAAGGTGGAGGAAAAATACTGATTCTGAAAAAAAAAAAAAACAGCATTACCCAGTCATGCCCGGTTTGCACTACTGAGTTTCTGTAATGAGCAACATTGCACTGTGATGTCATTAATTTTAAATGTCACCTTAGCAGCAGGTGTGGTTTTAGCTGTCCTGGTGGGCTTTGGCTGGCCATTAAAAAACAAATAGGTTTCCTTGCACAACTGTCAGCCTGGCCTTACAACCCATTTATGGTGAGGAAATAATGACCGTACACCTTTGCAACAATTATGTGTGTGAATTAGACATCCTGTAAAGGATCATTATTTTAAATAATGAACACATATGAAATGATGCATTTGCTTTTGGGCAGGTAGCTTTTGGAGTTGGGTTTCTGCACCAAGAACTAGTTAGCATATTGAAGCTGCCCAGTGTTTTACTAAAAATGTATTCCCTACACAAAGTGATTGGGAATCAAACTTTGGGGGCTGTCACTAGGAAAGATGAATTTAATTCTACCATTGGGGATCTCTGTTGTGCTGACAAACAAGTGGGGACCGTGATAACCATTGACAAGTCACTAACTATATTAAAAATACCTCTTATTTTTGTGTAACAAATCTTATGCACATTCTTAAAAAAATCAAATGTAGTTGGGATTCTATAAGAGTGGGCCCAGGAATAAAATCATTGCTGTGGAGTTTTGTAACTATGAGACTTTAGATGTCTCCGTCCAACCTCTACCTCCAAATTTACAACTGGAAATTGATTGGCTGCTCCAGCAGAGGTCTAACTTTCATGTTCATCTCTTTAGTCAATAAATCTCATTTGATGACATCTCTTTGCCATTGCGAAGGATTTTCATTGGTTTAAAATAAACAGGCTTATGCAAGTATCTGAACATTTAGTTTGCAAAGAAGTTGTTAATCACACAATTGCTATTTTTTCATTAAGAAAATAGAGTTGTCCTCAAATTGTGTTCTTTGTAGAATACCAGCATTTTTGATCTTATGCAGCCATATTTTCTCTAGATTAGTGCCAGACAAGTATCAGCGAACCATGTCTGCAGAAAGAACATTGGCACAAAAGCTTGCAATCTTTAACAGCAGGGCATGTACAAAAGGGGACAGTTCAAGTACCTTTATGGCAGGATCAGTAAATATTATTTACTTAATTTAAATTGTGAACATTTCTTTTTCAATTGCTTTAACACAATAACTGTTGACATACTTGCATTATATGCCCAGCTCTCATTTTTAAACCATTACTCATAGTTTAGATGTTCAGAATTTACCAACTCTATCACGTGAAGGCCTCATGATAAAGCCATTTATATTATATGCAGTCAGGCACACATTCACCCTAAAAAGCTGAAAGCTAAGTCCAGCAGATTTTGGTTGGTGGCCATTTTCAGATATGTGTTTCAGTACAATAAATTTTATTAATAATGATTCTGAAATCTTGGTGCACACTTATACACCACAGAAATTATTTAGGAGAGTAAACCAGTCACATTGTCCAAATGACATCTGTAAGGCACGAGACAGATACAAAGGCAGATATGCAGTCTGGCTCAAACGCTCAATGGCTTTCACTACTCCTTGGAGGAATCATGTCCACTTGAAGACACTGCCCGACGGTGTCACGGAACATACCTAATGATCACAATGCCTTTATTAGAGCAGACCAGCAATGACAAATTATGGCTGGCTCTTTCCCGTGTTCTGACTTCACCTCTTTTACAGAGAGCAATTGTGCATAATGAATAAAACAAATCTCTGTTGAGTGCGAGGTGAAACACTGAGACTAAATGACACTTATGCTCAATGCGGCAATAATATAGTGATTATTAAGCGACATTATTTTATACAGTCCTACAATATCCATACTGCTTCTTTCAATTTCAGATAAAATTGTTGAGAAAGAGTGCTTAATGTAGGACAGTCAGTAAAAGTAATTTATCATGTTCTCGCCTCACTGCTCACGTTATCAGCTAACTCATTTTCTGCATTCATCATGCAATCAGCCTATTATTTGCATATTAATCAGGCAGTGGACCATGAAAGGACTGCATCCCAGCCAAATGCTGCACTATCTCAGGAGAAACACTCAGTAATTATCATACATCAGTGTTATGATGTGGTAATTGATTAGAACATCTTTTTGTTGCCCCCAGGGAGTCCCACTTTGAATGCTGCTTAAGGCGTTTGCCATAGATTATATTTTATTATTATATTTTTTTTCACCCCCATTTTCGAGAGCTTTAACCATCTTGGAAGAATTTTGTAAACTAGGTTTCACTGAATGATATTATTTATCTCATGTTTTAAATAATCATTTTTCTCTACATTCGTCTCCAGCTGGGTACTGAATATTAGATCTGAATATCAGCCACTTCAATGTGATTACTTGGATTTGTCAAGTATTAGGCTTTATCAGAATGCATAGGAAAACATGGCAGCGTTTGTGATAAAACCAATAACTGAATGCATATTATTATACGGGAGCATAGCTTCCCTTTTCCAGGCCTAATGTATGATTAGTACTGTATATTGTAATGTCAGGGTTACACTTTTCTAGTCTTGTCACCTCACCATCTTTACATAGAGATTGATATGAAAAGTAGAAGAATTTCGGGAGTGCGTGCATGTTTCTTTTTTAAACTTAGAGTGTTGTAATATAAAATAAAAAGCAACATGCAGAAATAACCAATATATATATATATATATCATTTGCTTTAGTTGCTAGCCTATGATGCAGCTTCCATTTGCGGAGTCTAATAAGACATAGGTAGTAGGGAGTATAACCCCATCGCTACCCTATACATTCACAAGACAGAATGTTGGAACATATTGAAGGGAGTACTGGGGGAGGAACATTCCACACCAGGTAATACTATTTAGAAGGTGCCTCATTTAGAATGAGCGCTAACACTAACCTATGCCAATACTTTTATATTGGTCAGATAAACAGAATTTTCCTATGACACTCAAGCTTTTGCATATTCAACCAAATATTTAGAAAAAGCTTCAGTTGTACTTTAAGCAAAAGAACTCAGTCACCTCCCTGTCTGCTGCCTACAAATAAACAATAAAGAAGCAGAAACAAACTGATGAGCTGGTCCCTTTGCTCTCTCCTCTGTTCTTTATATTTCTTGTCAGCATACGTGCATGCAGAACTCCGAATTGGTTCCGAGTGCTGCTTTTCCAGTCTGCATACTTCTTTACAAAGGATGATAAAGGGTTGATGCAAAGCAAACTTTACTTACATACTTAGGTTGTATTTAAAAGCATAAATATGTTTTAGACCTGCAATTCTGAACTGCTCCAAGGCAGCACAGCATAATAATATTTGTGAAAGAGGAATATTGTCCGATAAAATTAAGTTTTAGGAGTGCGTTTCAGAAAAAAGAAGTGGGTGTGTGGAGCAAACCAGGCAAAATCCATCAACTCCTGTGGAAAAACTAAACTTACGGCAAGTGATGATATGCACTGGTCTTGATAGAAGTCACCCCTGCAGGAGGATTGGACGCTATTGGCCAAGACACTTTTGAGAAAGGGTTTCTTGGCTATGATGATATCAATATTTATATTATAACTTTCAGATAATGAAACACCATGGCAGTATTGATTTTGGACAATAATTAATTATGTTTAGCATGTCAGCATCAAGGTTGACCTTTTCTTCTATGGCTACAGTCAAAGGTTAGGCTATGGTCTACTGTTAGAAACTGGGATTAGATAAAAGTAGACCTTGCATGAAAGTGATGTCACATGCCTTTAAAAGAGATCCTGGGAATGCAAAGGATTCCATATCCAATGAGAAAAGTGTCATCTTTTATTTTTTTATACATATAATGTAGCATTTTTCAGTGGGGAGTGACTTTGCGATTTGATGCAAGGTCTGCTTAAAGGTTTAGAGTTAGGATTTATAGTCACAGCGATTAGTGATGTGATTTATTGTTTTATCAAAACTTTCCGGAACTGGTAAATGATGCAACTAAACAGAAATATTGCAGATCTCCAGAAAGATTGGCTTTACCTCAGAGCAACAGATGTAAAGGTGGACTATGAAAGTTGTTTTTCTGCCTGCAAACAATAGGCATCTTTGATTAGATTACAGAATTCTGACATCTGACCGGCTAACTATGACTGATCATTTGTTCTTCTATTTCCTTAGTGATGTGACAAAGGCCCTGAAGTATTTTGGTATATAAAAAGAACAAAATATAGGCCTACACTTGTTTAAAGTGGAATAAACATAGTCCTAGAAAGAAACTCTTTTAAAAAAAAATAAATTATGTCAGGCTTTCATATTTGGCTTAGCTCACAATTTATGTGTTTGAAAACACCTGGAAATCTGCATATACTAGATTTTAACCAGGCATTATCAGCCCTCCATTTCAATGCAGCACACAAACGCCTTCCTGTGCAGCAATCAACTATGTTGACCCTTAACCGCATATTACTATACTGGGCCATTTAAATGATTGACCCATTTACACATCAGTGGCTGGGGGGATTAATGGCCAGTGGTATACCACTTATGTGGAAAAAGCCTTAAGTTGCAAACAAATCCATGCAATCCAAGGCTACAGCAATTCTCATGCATCTTTATCCGAATAACAGCAGTATATTTAATTTATATTCTGGCAAGACCACATGTCTGCATTGAGTATCAAAATGTCAAGGTATCCCATTATACCATAAATAGGACAATTCATAAACTTCGCTGCACAGGTGCAAAGCCTTGGGTTTTGAGGAATGAGTGAGCAATACAGTAAGCACCACACAAATTGGAACATTTGTAATTTAAACTGATTTAGGTGATGCGGCCTACAAGAGTGTAATGGTTGTAGTTTTCTTGCCAGCCCCTCTAACTGAATCCTAACGCAGATAATAGCTTTATCTTAAGAGCCAAATATTCCCTTGTTTTATGATCCACCTTTTCTATAAACCTTTGGGAGTCCTAAGCATATATATGGAGCAAGAGGGGGAGGTGGATTATCAGAGCATGATAATTCTGGCTATTACATCATAATATAAAAATGTGGATTAGGTTTCCAAGAAACATTGGTAATACAAAAATATATTTTTACTTTTTCTTTTATGTGGGCAGATCATGAACTTTGGGGTAACAAAATAGCTTAAATTCAGGTATTTGGGCATTTTTGGGTTCAGTGTACAAATAAAGATCCTTATTTTAGCCAGGAGTCTTCCATTTTGAAATCTTATAGGACTCTACTGAAAATCCTGGAGTATTCATTTTGTGGACTTTAGTCCCTTCAATTCAATTTGGCTTCTTTTCTGGTTCTTTGCATCCCATTCCTATGCTGCACACAGTGCCTAAACTACTACACCTAGCCTCTTCCTCAGCCCCCGACATCTAACAGCCAAATAGCAGAACAGCAGTTGCCTGTTATACAAGGTCTAGGTCAAGTTAAATGTATATGTTAAGATTTCAGGATCATAGGTTAGATATGTAATAGTCTGCAAGGTAATACTATATGTCTTATCTAGCAGCGGTCATCTATCTGACCACAATCAGTGGTCAATCAGTCCAGTGAGGAAATCAATAGAGACAAAAAATAAAGTATTTCCCTAGACCGTGGATGATCATTTAAATCTTGCTAGTCAGAGGTTGTCACACACTCTTAACACGTTATGGCTTACTAGAGTTTAACTTCAAAAGCTTGGAGCAGACCATATATATATTGTACTGATGTACGGACCAATCTATTTGTTCCTTTTTATATTTGTAATTGTACCTTTTCTCTTTGAGTTATCCAATAAAAATAATAAAACATTAAAGCCTAGAGCACTTTTATCTTTTTTATGCATGCTTATACTATCTATTTATAACATTACTATACATGCTATTACTCATATTACTTTACACACCATTACTTCCAAGTGTTCTGTATTGCTGTTGTGTTTTAGTGTATGTGTATAATGCATGTACATAGTTTAGAAATACCACTCTTTTCCTTAAAATAATCCTTTTTTAACTTTATAAATTAACCTTTAAATACACAACAAATCTATATAAATCTTTAATAAACATATAAAACTTTTAGAAAAAAAAGTAGTAGTTCATTCAAGTTACTTTTACAACCTTTATAAGGTAATTCAATCCGCAAACTCCTCTGTCTTCTGTGGCCCCTCCTAAGGGACTCGGAAGATTAATTGCTGTGTGATATAATTAACAAAAAGGACTTTTGTTTGTGTTCCACGTTATTTTAAGCAGATCTAAACATATTGTGGACATTTAAGTCACTTATGTAGAAGCCATTATTCAAGGTATGCATTTGTTGGGGGTGAAAAAACAGTCCTTAATTAGCAGTTGTCTTTTGTTGTTCTACGAGTTTCTATTCCTATGGGTTTGTCTTCTGCTAAGCAGCATGAGGTTAGACATGATGGATGATGGCTCAGAATATAGACGAACGAAGAAGAAAGACCGAGTCCCTCGGGAACACCCACAGCTGTAACTTCAAATGCAGTTTTCCACCTCCAGTATAATAATGAGAGGACACTAACCAAAATAAAGTACTCTGCGAGCACCTCCTCTGGTGCAACATGTACAGCAGCAGTGCACAGTGAGTATGTGTAAGGAAACACAGAGTTGCTTGGATGTGCTAGAAAAAGTGCGCTTACAAATCAATAGGTCACACAGAGATCAGTCTTTTATAGCAACATGTCTATAAATCACAGTATTGTAATACCTATACAGACCACGGTCCTTTAGACAAGTTACATACTGATCACTGCAGAATTTCAGAAGAAAATGCCACATTGCTCATTCAAAGTATTTTACAGTTCATCCAATGACCCACTTATATTGCCCTTCTCTGTGTTCCCTTACCACTCTGCTGCTGGCTGCAGTCAAATACCTGGTAATTTCAGGTATAGGGATGCATGTGGCCCTTTCGAGATGTAGCACTCAGGCATGAGTGACCATTTGCCAGGTCCTAACACTGTGGCATTGCAGAGGTGGTAGCGTCATTAAACCCATGAAAGCACCAACACAACACAACACAACACCAGGAAGGTGAGTACAAGTAGGTCTAGTAGGAGAATGATACTTTACTGTGAGCCAGTATAATGCAGTAATCCTATTTATATTTTAAACACCCAACTGTGGTGTAGGGTAAAGGCTTATGGGAAATGCTTTCTTTAGATCTAATGAATCACAATGACAGCCAGCAATAATTAGCAAGTTGCTAAAATTCTCTTATGACAAATATACTTTTAACATACCCAAGGAAAAAAAAAGTTGTGCTTTGTATGGGGCTAGTAAAAAACATCCCCTTCTATTCCAAGTGCTGATTTTAACAGTGATAGTGTGTGAATCATATACTACTTTTCACGGACCCCGTTTTCCTGCTGTGACAAATCTCATCCAAAATTCCAGATGTCACCAAAGGAGAGCATGGTAGCTTTGAGCAGTTCAGTCTAGCTACTGTAACAGCAATGGAATGTGCTGGTACCCATAGTCATAGGAAGTTTAATCAATTCATCCAGTTGTTGGATATACCTATATATCTATGAGCACATTGTGACCTCTACAGACAAACTTATACCTGGCCAATATGGGAATAAACCATGTCACAACTTGGCTTCCTGCAGCCTTGTACCATTAACAGATACCAATGGGACTGGGAAAAGGCGCCATTGTCTGCCATTATGGTTAGGAGTGAATAAAGTGTAGATTTCATAAAAGCTAGAAGGAGCTTTAGTAACAGGACCTTGGTAACCACAAACACACCCTGGAAAGGATTTCCAAGACTTGCAATTTGCCCAGTGTCCACACAATGGCATGTTGTAAAAATCTGTTTTCCAGAAAATTACAATATATCATCATGCTTGGTCCTGTATACGTTTAAGCTTTTGGAAAATTGCAAAAAAATCATGAATGATAGATAGGAAGAGGACTTAGGATTTTTTTTTTACACCACCAAGGACTATTTCCATCACTTTCCGTCCTGTGGACTGTGATCATGGAGGAAAGAAGGGAGGGGAAATCCTTGCAAAATGATACAGACAACCAAAACAAAATGACAAAGATTCTAACTCCTTTCTTTTTCATCACTTTTTGAATGGATCCCCATTTCCACAAGCATATTGCCTATGAAAACAGGAAGTTTTAAGTAAAATTTTACTAAATCAAATGTTTTTAGTGGAGAGACTGGTTCTAAAGTATGGACTGAATCCCATGTGATACATTATAATATATGTTAAAAGCAAAATCCTGAACCAAAGTCATGCTCAGAGATCTCCTCTGAGTTTTTGTCTTACAAAGTAGGTGTGAAGTCACTGTGCGCCCCTTAAGAGCAGTTAGAAATTGTCACAGCTCGTTCTGCCCCAATCAACTTCATTACAGTTCAACACAGTAGTCACGGTAGACTTAGCAAGCTCTGTGCTAGATACCATAACATGCTTCATGATGACAAGGGACACAACTGAAATTTCCTTTAGAAGTATTCAACAAAAAAAAAAAAAATCTGTTTTTGTTTTGCTCGACCTCAAATTAAGGTTAAAAGCCATACTTGTTTTATCTTTAGCTGTTTGGAAGAGGCATACTGCTGTCTCATCTACACCAAGCACTCGATGACTAATTATGTGCTGAATCTGCAATAACATTTTGTACTTTGAAAACAAAAAATGCTGGTTGATGAAGCAAATTTACATTTAAAATGCCAAAGATGATTTTCCCAAGCACAGCCAAATATCAGAAGACATTGTGTCTGCCTACATATAATCTTACTTCGTTCATGTTAAAAAAACAGAAAAACTATAATGTACCTGAACTTAGACATCCTTCGATAACAGGATCCTGCTGAATTGCCGCAGATTGCAGGGCTATAAATGGAAAGAAAAGGTAAGTCAGCAAAGGATGTGGCAAATATTAGCTCTTCAAGAACTGTCATACATCAGCACTTTCTTTGCCACGGGGCACTTAAACACATGGAATGCAGTGCGCGCCACGGGCGGAACAAATCTCACTTTCCACTAAATGAGTACAAGAGCTCTGCACTACAGTGCCTCCCTGTCATTTCTGTCTGATAGAATTATCCAAGGTCACATTCTGACTATATCACTCCCTGCTGCCAAAATCCCTTTAAACAGTGTAAAAGAGGAAAATTAGGTAGTGTACAGCAAGGTTTACACAAAGTTTTTATTTATAGTACCTTGTCCTTGTTGCTGTCCTTGGGACTGCAAGACGCTCTGCCCAAGCTCCCCATTCAGCCATAGCTGCATTCTAATGAACGGTTCTCGGCCCTTCTGGGTTAGCTTGCTCCAGGGTTTCGGCCTGGACAGCATGTCGCTGACGCTGCCCTGTGAAAGGCCCAGCACCTGCAAATTCAACACACAGTTTTCATTGGAAATGTTTCTTTTACATCAACAGGTTTTGTTAGTTACAGAATGCACATGCAAGTATTAAACAACTCCCATTTACACTGTGAAAAAATCCATATACATTATTAAAAGCAAAAGTACATTAGACTAAGTAAACATTAAAGTGAACTTTCAGACAATTTTTACATTTAGTTTTGTCGAGAATGAATTTCTGTTTGTAAATCATTAGGGAAGATTTTAGGTTTTGTGACAATGACACCAGAAAAAGAATGGGGGCCAGCTGTTTTAACCAGGAAGTTTTAACCCCTGCCACTACTAAATACTTTTTGTACACAAGATTCCTTCTAATTTTCTGTTTTGTAAGAATGTGAAGGGAATTCTAAACAGGAACTCAAAACTTAGCGGAGGCTCAAACCCTTTGCTACTCTGTCCAAAATAAAATGGACTACCAGGGCCAAGCTTTTCTGCCCACAACAGAGCTAATCAGTAAGCCAGTCATGTTCTCTGGGAACAGCTCACTCATGTGTGAACTTTAGCTAGGCCTCAGAGGTACAAAACAGATGTGCCCTTCAGTCCAGCATTGGCTAATCCAAAGAGAAGGAGCTACCATTTTAGCAGGCAGTGATGTGTAAATCTTTTTATTATTATATCATGTATTTGTGCAGCATTGTCTCATCTTAACATTATAGAAATCTTGGATGAAAAAGAAGTGCAAAACTAGGATTTTTTGGATAGCAGTGCTTTGAAAAAATGTAATCCTAAAATATGTATTTTGTCTCCATGCAGGCTTGCAATATATATATAATCATGGGGAGAAAGAGGGCTAAGTATTCTACAGTACAAACTATTGGCAGTGAAAGTTAAAGCTCTCTATAGCCAATAGTTTATAATTTACTAATGAACTATTGTTTTCTCTAGATTCATGATTTATCTTGGAAACCATTTCCAGTGGACTTTGCATAAGAAAAATTTTTTACTGTAAATATCTTGATTCTGCCATCACAAGCAAAAAAAAAAAAATTCCTTGAAAATGCCAAAATATTGAGACACTTCCTAGTAATGCCAACAATCCTAATCCCCCCAGCCTTGGTTAAACAGAGAAGTGTCTTAAATCTCATATATAACATTCCAAGAGGATAACATAAAATCAGGGTATCAATTTGAGAATATTCAAACATGATGTTTTATACAGAATAGTTGTGGACCACAAAGCAAACCAGCAGCTTGACTATCAATTTATATAGTTCGTTAGTCAGACCAAGTGTATTTAATATATGCAAATAATCCAAAAGTTAAGTAAAAATGCAACTGCACAGTGAAATTTACTAACTGCAGTAAGCAGACAAAAAAAGTTATTTATTAGCATTTTCAAAGTGTATAAAACCCAAAGGTGGTGTGTCTTCCATCCAAACACACAATATAGCTAGAGTAATAAAATTAGGGGATAATGGAGCTTTTACCTTCAGGTTTCAGAGGCTTAATCCAATGTAACTATGCACGTTATAATGAAAGCCCATGGTGATCAAATCATACAGCCACAAAGGTATGAAATCAACCTACTGAAACCTATAACTTAAATTTTGCATTAAAAAGCAACTGCTAGAAGCCAAAAGTGCGTTCTGTAAGCTATTACTGCTATCCAGCTAATACTGCAAATGTGTAAAAAGTCATAAAGGTTACACAGTTTACCCGAGTAATCCTTTATAGAATAAACTCATACAGGTCCCTTAAGGATCATAAGCGGGGCAGTTTGAATGTAATTTATAGAGGCTGCACTGTGTTTCTTCCTCTCTCCCTCTGCTTTCTGTATCACTAACAACATTCCAAAGTCCAAGTAGGTTTGAATCTAATCGCTGACGAAAAAAATGGGATTTTTGTTTTATATCTGTGTAAGGATAAAAGATATTCTAGCATTACCTGCAGATCACAGACAAAGGGGTGCAAATTGAGCTGGTGTACTATAGCTATGTCTTAATGCATACCCGAACAACTCAGTAGGAAGGCTGTGTTGTCTGGCAGAATCTAAAGGTTTATTTGTAAACCTTAGCACTAGTGTACCTTTAATTTCTACTTTCGGATGCCGCTGGAGCACAAGGTCACTGCCATAGGTGCCCTGAGACATTTGCAGACATCGTTATCTAAGAGTCTACAAGCTTACAAATGTATTCCCTAACACAAAGCATCTTTCAGCAATTTTTCAGACTGGCTGTATTGTGCTGTGCCAACCCAAACA
The DNA here is from genome assembly GCF_032062135.1 of Pyxicephalus adspersus. Classification (NCBI taxonomy): domain Eukaryota; kingdom Metazoa; phylum Chordata; class Amphibia; order Anura; family Pyxicephalidae; genus Pyxicephalus; species Pyxicephalus adspersus. Next base: position 142,095,092 of record NC_092858.1, read on the forward strand.
TTTATTTATCATATCTGTGTCAAGTACACGTTTTGACAGTCCAGGAACAACATCTACCTTCTGCCAACATGGGCTGTGAGCAGCTGCATTGTATGATTTATTAGAGTGTGTGCAAATCAAGACAAATCAAGAAATAGCTGTATCAAGAACTGCTTGTAAGCAATGAACCTATGCCAACGTTTTCTTTGGAAAGCCACATAGGTAATAAACAGCGCTTTGCAAATGGGAAGGTAACTTGAAATAAAACATGCTCTTACCTTTTCACCAAATATCCTTTGGCAAATTCCATTTTTTGCAAGCTTCTCTTTCACTTGACGGGTAAGCTCGATGGTGTCCACTTCCTGGTACATGTACACTTCATACTGTTCTGGAGTAAGCGGAGGGACAGCCGGTTTGGTTGGTTTGGCTATAGATACCGCCGGAGATGAAGGCAACGGACTGTTCTGGGGTGTCTCACTGCGGCTGGCTCCTGTCATGCTGATTTCCGAGCTCTGCGAATACGGAGATTCAGCGTTTGGCCAATCCTTCCAGTAATCTGAAGAAGATGATGGCCCTTGTCGGTCAGGTCGGTTCTGAGTGATGAGTTTCTCCTTTGTGCAGTTGGTCTCTTCAGCTTTTATGTCTTCAGATGGTGCTGTGGTTCTCCTTTCATGTGGAACAGTGTTCCACCAATGGTCTTTCCACGCAGTACTACGTCCCAGCTCGTTTTTCACATGCCTTAGCATGCCCTGCGTAGATTCTGACATGCTATGGATGTCTAGCATTGACGTCTCTTGTGGCTCTTTTTTTACAGAAAGGCTCTGTAATGTAGAGATTCCAGAGTCTACAACAGGTGTGTGTTTCTTCAGTGACATTGTTAAGGGAGAGTAACTAGACACCGAAGAGACGCCAGTGGTAGAGATAAGTTTTGGAGAAATGATGGCAAGATCAGCTTGGGATAGAGATGCCGTTTTTAAGGCAGGTTCAAAAGCAGCTTGCTGGGCTTCCATTTCTCTTCTCGCTTGTTGTAGAATGGACCGAATAGTGTCATCAGAATTACCACTGCTAGATGCTGAAGAGGGCTGAGCCGGCTCAACTGCAGAAACAAGTTTAAATAAAATTAGATACAAAATTTGTAACCTTAACCAATAGTCATGACCTATAACAATGTTGTGTTCACTTATATAATAAACTGTCACTTTTATTGTGCAGTCTGATGAACTATTGAATGAGACTGAAAAATGAAACTAAAAGTTAACATATAACGGGTAATGGTAATGGGTTCAGATGTAGGAACCCTTAAATGAAGATATCCACATTTTATATCTAAAACCTTGTCAGCTAATAATCAGCACTGAGTCTACATCTTTCCATGGCAAAAGTCAAGCTACCTTCCCTTACAGCTGAAAACCAAAAAATCAAGTCAACAATTTTCAATAAGCTTAATTTCCAACACTCCTCAATTTAAAAATCTTTTATTAAAGCATGTTGAACTGTTTTACATGCTAAAAGATTTGTACTTTTGTTAATACTGGCTAGTCATTTATACACCTCTGTCAAAATGCATAGTCAATTAAGCAATACCAAATATTTTCAATTTCAGATTTACAGCTTGCACCCACAGCCTGCTCATTTTACCATGAATTAGAAGTGTGGTGATATTGGTTCTATGAAGTTGACTTCCAAAAGAAAAAAAGACTGTACAATTTGTAGAGTGAATGTTCACTTAGCTTAATCAATACAATGCGCTGTGTTCACTCTGAATACCCAGAGATGTGTGAAAGAGGTATATGACCATAATACAAATGGATGAGTGAATTAGACACAGCTTCTGCTTAGTGGGCCAAGTCAATATACACTTTCAACAAAGAACATTCACATTTTTAAATGAACAGTCTAAATTTTCTTTTAGTAAATCAAATCCCATTGTCTGTACAGCACCAGGTGTCACAGGCAAGTCTTGAACCAGTTGGGGATACTTGTCAAAACTTAAATAAAGCACATTTGTATTTGCAGGCAATTCCTGGCTTTTAAAATGACAGTCAGAAGTTGATATGTAAATACAGCAGCAAAATTAACCATTGCTGTAAAAGTAAAAAAAATACAAATCACATTACAAATGAAATCATGAAATGATTGTTTTTGAAGACATTTGGTTTTTGAATGACAGGTGAAGATTTTTAGTGGAAAATCAAAATGTGCAAAACAAGTATGTGTTTCATTGTTCTTTCTTTTGACTTGATGCTGACTCACTTGTTTGCATTTGGTTATATATATATTTTTTTGTATCAGTTCCTATCTTGGTGACAGAATACTAGGGCAAAAAGAAAGGGCAATTCTCACAAGAGGAAGTTGCAGTCCTTAAACCCCAGAAACTGGGATCTGATTACCAAAATATTACAGTGTGCTATACAATAATTTTACTGTAACTACTCATATTCAGGTAGATGGTCAAGGACACTTACCAGTCTTTAGCACCTGCAGCTCTCGTTTGGCTTGCTCTAGAATAGACTTAATGGCTTCATCTGAGCCTGTCTCTGAGGTTCTGATCCGTGTGGTAATATTTCCTAAAGTCATAAAAAAAAGTAAAACATATCATTAGGTAATGCATAGGATAAACAAATCTCTAAACACATAACAAATCAACACATTGACTAATAATTCAGTGTTCAAACTACAGCATATGAGGCATATGTGTTTTTTCTCTATAGGCCTTGTCTGGAGCCACATGGGTTGGCATGGCCAGGACTGGGGGAGAGGGTCGTTGGCTGATTTGAGATTGGTGTTGTATATAAAAAAGCGGTGCGTATGTGTGTATTTAATGCTTTCAAAATCAAACTTACCTAAAAAAAATCTAAAACCTAGTGGATCTAATCAATATGTCTTCAGTACCAAAAACTGTTTTCCCCTTCTTATCCTCTGCATACAGCTAAGCAGAGTCTGTGCTACTACAATATGTGTAATATCATAACTATTTTACTGATTAAATAAAGGCCAATACATGCAGCTATAATTTTCATAAAGAGCTGTCAGTCAAGCAGAGTCGATTAGAACGCTAAGTGCTCTGCTTTTCTCTCAACTGAAGTTTGCTGGAAACAGGATATTGAACAAATCAACAAATGCAGGATATTTGGCCAGACTGTAAAATATGTTTGCCAAGTTTCGATCAAGTAAAAACTATTTTTAGACATGACTGGTTTAAACTCGGCTGGAAATGCTAATGAGCTGTAATAGTATATCTTCTTGGCAAGAACGTGCCAAGGTAGAACACTGATCAAAAGGTACGTACATATAGCTAAAATACAGAGGCACTGGATCAGTGCCCTCTGCACAGTGTAGGGAGGAAGGGCTGGATCACACTATGGAGGCCTGGAAGAGGAGCAGAACTGTACTGGGAAATGATCCAAGAAAGCAAGCATACAAAGACTGGCTAACGGTGACCTGCAGACAATCTGATACTGACCAGAAAGACTCCAAAAATAAAACATGAAGTAGTGACACAGACACTGTGCTGGTGATAAGATGGTATTATTATGTATGTCCTAGCAAATTAAGACTGAAATTCAGGCAGATATAAACAAATATATATATATATATATATATATACACACACACACACTTTTATATTTTTTAAAAGTGTCAATGTAGCCAAATAATAATATTTAAAAAAAATTAGTAAGAAGGAAAATCTAAGGCCCCAATTAGATAGATTTTTCTTCACTTTGGGTCTGATTTAATAAAGCTCTTCAAGGCTGGGAAGGATACACTTTCATCAGTGAAGCTGGGTGATACAGCAACCCTGGAATGGATCTGGTCCAGGATTCAAAACATTTGCTAGCAAATAAAAAATCCATTCAAGGTTTGCTGGATCACCCAGCTTCACTGATGAAAGTGTAATAAATCAGGCCCCTTACGTCCTGAGGATCCTGCCCTGCCTGTCCTAGGATGACCATGCTCACTCATTGCGCTATATCTATGGAGGAGCCCCAATGTTCTTTCACGACATAGGGGAATGCTTTCCCTTAAAAAATGAATCTGGTCTTAAGATTTCTGGCTGAATCAAGATAGATAGTTGCTGGGACAAGTTGAAGAAAAGCTTTCAGGTGTTTATTTACCAGATAAAAGGAGGGGAAATAGAAGTTACTTGTTAAGGTTTACACATACTTTATTATATTTTTATATTTGCGGATATACTAATTGAACAAGCTGACAGGGGAGAAGGTATAGAGAGGGATGACATGATCAGTGTGCTGTTTTCTCCTTCATTGTATAATCAGAAGTTTGGTGTTGTTTTCTGATCAGTCCCCATATCAAGCTATCCATTAGCAGACAGGGGTACCTGGATTTCAATACCAGATACACGGAATTACAATTCCTTTGGCAAGTTTAACAGAAATTAGATTTGTATCTTAGCAGTCTACTTGTTTTTTTCTGTTTTGATTGGTAAAAATCTGCATATCAATAGCAACATGGATTTAGTGGTGGATCATATGGCTCCTTACTAGCCATACGCTCATGCAACATGACAATTGTTCAGGCTTACTTAGGCTTTGTATTTTCCTTTTATTTAGCATTAATTACTTTGTCTGTGTCTGACCCTTCAGCTGGAGTGTCTGGGGTCGGAGGTCAGCTTTAGTCTGACAGTTGCTGCTTTCACACACTTTATGCTTAGAAGCCAGAGACAGAATGTGAGGTCAGGCAGTTGACAAGGTGGCAACCATTATAATTCAGGTGGCCCCTGACCCTCTCATAGGAACAACAGCAGTTCCCACATTTCTACCCTGGCAGATTTCTATTTAGGCTAAAAGAGGAGGCAAATATTTCATTTATTGTCCCTACATTCCCTTCAGTGTCTCCCTAAAGTAATGTTTAGGTCTGGGCTGTAATATGATTTACATATTAGGCTTCTTTTTGCATCGTTATCTACAGCCTTGAATTCATCCATGACTGCAACTCAGCACATCTGCCATAAGTGACCTCTTCAATCAGTGACATGTTCCTACGCTATAAAAAGAACTCCTAAGCCAATATATATTTATTAGTTTAATAAGATTATTTGGTGGTCTGTTAGAGATAAAATAAAAGCTATATGCCCATACTCCTTTGAAGCTGAATCGCTACAAGTGGAAAAAATAGGTTAAAAAAAAACGTGGTATTTAATGCTAAATGATTTTATGATAACCTTTTTTGTGCTGAAACTGGTACCTGGTAACAGTCATTGAAATATTACTTGGGTTGTTACCATGTTTCATCTTTTCCATTATCCCTGCTTGTTTCCAGCAGTGGGGCTGTCATGGCGTACATGGGAGCTCACAGTTCATGTAGCTCAATCCAAACAACACAGACTCCTCCAATCCACCAGCAATAAATCTCATGTTTGGAGTGTTTAGTCAAAATTTAGTACAGCCTATAAAACTTTAGGTGGACCTGTCATTTTCTGCATTTAAGCCTTAGTTTAATTAAAAAAGAAGAAGGTACGGCTCAAATTTCAACTCATATTCAAAAAGATTATATTGTGCATTTTTCCATGTCTCTTGAACAATTTTTATTGTTATTTAAATATTTCAGCGTCTGATTCCTGGAACCCTGGATAGACAAATAAACCGAAAACCAGTGATAGCAAGAGATTTTGAAATGTTTTATGAAGATATTTAAATTTGTGTCACAGTTTATAGTTTGCACTATATTTAGCAAAAATATGAATTAAAACAAAACTAAAAGATATGCTTAAATAAGCAGCAAAAAAAGCAGCACATTCTTCCATTCCCAATCTTCACTACACTTATGGATGAATAGGAAATTTAGTTTTGACTCCAATACAGGAATGATTCAGCTGCGTGTCAGGGGACAAATAATTGGAGGCCTGCAGCAAGTCCAGCAAAGTACTTTCTTCTGAATTAGAAATTTGTATAAAAACAAGAGTAGATGTTAAAAGAAAATATTAAAGCCGAAATTGAGATTTGTAAATTAATTTATGTTCATTAATGCTAAATCAAAACTTTAGTTTACTGCCAGTGTTGGGCAGCCCCTGTGCAGAACTGACATGGGGTATCCCCTGCACTTCCTTTCTCTGCCCTTGTATATTGCATGCAACCTTTACACTTGTATTTAACTGCAACACATGATAAATCCTGCATAACATTTCACAAAGGTGTTTTGCCCCTCTCCATCAACTGGTAGGTAAGTTGGCATCTAACCAAAAGGTCCAACGGAAAACTGGGCAGGGCTGACACCACTTCATATAAATGCTGTGATTTGTTGGCCCATAATAAAAAAAAAGAATAGCAGAGCACACTTCTGGCAGATCAAGAGGTATTTTTCAGTACTGGTTGGGTCTTCAGAGAGAAAAACACAAGGAGAGTTCTCATGTTTTAGAACTGCTCAGAATGTTATTGTTTTATTTTGGTAATTTAATTTAACCACTACTGTAATCTAGTTGATCACAAGACGTTCAGAATACGATTGCCTTTTTTGGCTTGGATGGGAGAGTCAGTTTCCATACACTTCATGTATTTTCTTCTACACTTTTGCACAAATTCTCACTGTAGTAGAAATCGCAGAGTCCTGTACAGCTGTTCACGCAAACCGTTGCCATACAACATTATAATTCTGCAATTCAAACCATTGAGCAGCTCCGCTTTTATTTTCAATGTGCATTCGTCAGGGGGTCAATTTGCACTACAGTATTTTAAGCCCCACAATAATAATTAAGTACTGGTGTTAGCAATTACTTCTAGCTAAACAGGTGCTGGTTTTGGAATGAGCTATAACTTAATTCTGGGTTTTGCCTTCAATAAGAACATCATTAGTGATCATCGCCATTGACAGTAAGCACACAAGGAGACACTTAAACAAACCATTTATCTAAAAGAATACTGAAAGTATATTTATATTACAGCTAATAGCTTCTGCAGTTGTTGTTATTTTGCCAGGATATCATTATTGGAAAGGCTAATCTACAGGGAAACAAATACACAGCTAAAGCAAATACAGAACAAGGGAGCTGTTCAGCCTGCAAAGGATTTGTAGCTTTTTCCAGGCTGTTATGGAATGTACACAGCGCTGTAACACAGCACAGCCAGGTTGGTGACTTCACTTTTCTCTATTGCATATACATAATGCAGCTTGCTTATTAGTATTAATAAACAGGATTTATATAGTGCCAACATATTATGCAGCGCTGTACATTAAATAGGTGTTGCAAATGACAGACAAATACAGACAGTGACACAGGAGGAGAGGACACTGCCCCCAAGAGCTTACAATCTAGGAGACAGATGTGATTGGAAGCTAAAGGAGAAGCAGCAGCCTTATGAGCTCATATGTCTTTCACTTTCAATGTGGCCCATATCAGCAAATCCAAAAAAGACTGACTGGCACAGGGTAATCACCCTCTCTCAGTCTACAGTATAGGGCAGTGGTCGCCAACCTGGTCAGTGTGCCCCCAGCGGGTCCTTCTTCTGACCCCGCTGCTCATGTCCCCCGTATGGACACAACTTTTGTTGTGTCCACAGCCCAGCGCTATTGTCCCCCCAGGATGTTTAGCAGGTCTGCGATGGGAGAGTTGGTGGGTTCTGGCGTCATCACGTCACTGTGGGGGAAATTTCTTACCCTTTGAGTGACACGCCGCTTCCCCGTGCATGCGCAGGATTTAAAATTATTAATTTAGTGGCCCGTGAGGTCCAAAAGGTTGGCGACCATTGGTAAAGGGAACCTCATATCAAAACAGATTGAATGACTATTTCTTGTCTTTATATTTCGTATTTTGCATATTTGGCATTTTTATTACATTTTCATTCCCTAACTGTAAGGACTAGCAAATTCTGTTGTATATTATATTCACAGCAATCCCATAAAAATAACAGCTAATGCATTGCAAATAATATAGGTATGTATAATGCATCGGTTTTGTTTCCCTAAAATGATAGCTTATAAAATGTATTACATAGCAACTAAATATGTATACTAAATAACTTAATTTCTTCATTCTAAACTCACTTTATTTGTTGCTATCTAAATCCTCACTTTCTTTGGGCTCACATTGAATTTCTATGCAAGCTTATGCAAGCATAAAGTGCAGTGAGCAATGGTAACCAATCTATAACTTTTCAGCAGTGAGACAGATGGAAGATGAATATGACCACCTACCTACTGGCTACAATTCTTTGCACGTTGCTCTTTTAATTTTAAAATAATAGTGAATGAGTATCACTGACTGCCTGTGAAAAAATATTCACATGGACCCAGTTTGAATCTATATGTTTGCTTAATATATATTGGCAGCATATCCAGCTTAGTATCACTGCACATTGACCACAACCCTTTACAGTTTCTTATTACAAGAAATGTTAGATTTTTTATGGTGATAACTGTATTATCACAGACAGGAAAATATGTATTTAAAATACAGAAACAAGGAACAGACAATAGGTAACAGTGTGAACATCCCATTAATACCCGTTTTCAGATGACCTCTAGGCGAAGTCAACACTGACTTTTATTTTAAATGCTTATAAATACCCATAGAGCTTTGTTTTAAGTGCCTATAAAGATGTTTTAGGAGTTAGAATAGGGGAAACTGCCTCCACAATATTTCAAAACCCCCATTCATGTCAGTGGGGCGTTTGAAGCATTTTTAAGCATTTTAGGCAATTTTTGGCGTTTTTACTATTGCAAAGTGCTGCGGGATACATTTCTTACAGCACATCAATAAAACCTTTCGTTGTGGACCATTGGAATGAATGGGATTTTCAAACATGGGCATTTAAATGCTAAGTTTTGTAGTTTGTGTAGACTTATCCTTATGGCAACTTAAAACATGTGATTGCTTCCTTTTAGAAAGCCACCCCAGGCAAACTCAAATAATGCTACCACTGGGTACAAATCATCAGATCATGTCAGTTACGTCTGCATCACTCTCTCCCACCAATGGTATGGGGCAGTATATGAGAGCTGATGTTAGTGTCTTGTATTTAAAGGTTCAGGTTCCATATCAGACACCTTGATCTTAGCTCTCATACCTACTCAGTACCTACTCAGTACCTACTCAGAGTCAGTGGGCCCTATTTACACTGGAGATAATATACTTTCATCTGTGAGGCTGGGTGATCCAGAAAACCTGTGATGGATCTGGTCCAGGATTGAAAACATTTGGTAATAGCAAATTACATTTAAGAAATCCAATCCAGGTTTGCTGGATTACCCAGCTTCACTGATAAAAGTGTATCCTCTCCTGTCTTAGAGAGCTTTAATAAATCAGGCCTATTGACTTGCAACTAGTAGGTAACCTTTAAATGTACAGCAATAAATGAGAATTCTCCTCATTTATTATTACAGTGACAAAGGTTTTGCAAGAAAGACAGTGAGGGAAGTATGGGCAAGAGTTAGTACGTCTGTCAGATTTTTGTCTGGTCTGTGTGCCCATTCGGTAAGTAAGTGATCCAGGTTTGCTGGATCAACCAGATTCACTGAAGAAAGTATATCCTCCCCAGCCTTGGAGAGCTTTAATAAAACAGGCCCATTGATTTGTCTTCATGTCTGAAGGACAGTAACAGAGCTTATAATGATTGGCACCGCAAATACTTGATCCACTTTCCAACTTCGGTTCTAAATGAATGCCGGATTGCAGTTAATTTGATTATACACAGTGGTGAGCTGGAGTGCTACAACTATGCCTGGATGAAAAACTCTGGCCAGGTAAGTGGTTTCTTTTATTTCAAGGCCCCATTTTGGAAGCTGGGTGGAAAAATGTACCTTCAAGTACCCATACAATAAAGAACCAAACCTGTAGATTGTTTTACACAGTTTCCGTGAAAGAGACCACATTTGAGTGCCCGTGTTTTATACTTACTACAGCTGTTTTTCTATCAGATTCCAGGCCAGAATATCACATGCCCCTGTTTGGTTACACAGTAAGAGTGGAAGCAGAACGTTGGCTACAAACATAGAGACAGCTGCTTGTGACGTACCTTCAGACCCATTTCTTCTTTTCGGTACCTCCTGAAACAGTCTGTTCAGGTTCTGGCCTGGATTCTCTGTTGAAAAACGAGTTTGGTAAGAACAAAACAGTCGGGGGATGTCAAATTGTTTTCTACATTATGGGCTACGTTACATGAAATGATGGAAGATCTAATGTGGATGAACACTAATGCTTGACTAGAGCACAGATGGTACTTGTAGAGATGCCGAAACCCACATGAGCTAAATTTGCACTGTATGTTACTGCTTTCCTTCACGAGTCATTGGTCACTGACATAAATGTTAAGTTTCACTGCTGCAACCAAAACCAATGTGGGTGAATTATTGAAGTCAATGACACCAATGCTGGGGGATTTTACTCTGGTCACCAACATGTGGGGTTATAATTAAGGCCACTACTATCAATGTGAGGATTATTATTGCAGTGACTGACAACGATATGTACAAAAATAAAGCAGGGCTGACATTTCCAGGTGTTGAGGTCCAATAAAGCCGCTCTTTTTCAATGGCATGCCTAACTTGACGCCAGGCGTAGCCGAGTGCAGTCTGCCCAGTTTATTTTATATCAAGAACAATCCAACAAATTCCTTTTTAGGAGATGTGTTTTATTTAAACAAATATTACTATACAGTATTGATTGCCTGTACAGACCGGAGACAGGCTATATAGACTAAAGTGGCTGCACTGAATGGCCATATGAAACAAAGTGAAGGCATTTTTCTAGTTGTGATCCTGGTGGGGTTAGAAGGTACCCACAGACAGTTCATTTTGCTCTTTTTCTTGGAGACATTATAAAATGTACTTGATTCAGTGATTAGTAAAATTTATAAAATGTTTGAAATCCATTTCAGAGTAATTGCCACAGATAGCAAAAAGACATAAAAATCATGTAGACAGATAGAGGAGTCTGGTAACGTTTTGCCCGTCCAAACTGCAAGTCCAATGACAGTGTCATATTCTCAGCCTTGTCTTACTAGCAAAATATGCACAATTTATGTTTATAGTAGACACGCCAAAGGTCTTTTCATAGATAATTTAATACAGTAATATAGCTATGGATACCCTATGACCTATCAGCAGGATACATCTGGTGCTGTTAAGCCAATCCATGCAAATGGAGGAGAATATCAAACTAAATTATCCCCAGCAAAATACTTAACCTGTAATTATTTATTTTTCCTAATTTGCAGGAACTTACAGATCCATTTGCTTACCTATAATTGGACCTGTATAGGTTAGGCCATTAAATATGTACAGAGCAGCTGTGCATTAAAACCGTTAGTATGTAGAGACCTATGAGAAGATGCATACAAGTATACATGTAGATGCATGGCATTTTATGCATATAAAAGTGAATGTCAATGTCACTGCACTACATTCGGTTTCAAAAACCAATGCAAGTTTAATAGGATGATGCAGTAGTAACTATTAGCAAGCAGACACATTTTCACAACAGTAGGAGGTTATTGATAAACAGTTGGGGTCATTAATCTTAGTGTTATTGAATATGGGTCTTGGCTAATAATTAATACATTCAGAAGTCAGATTTAACCTTACTTTTTAGATACTGTATGTCAGACCCTCTGACTCTGCTACTTGGTCAGATACAGACATATCAGGCTTCACAGCTTTATTGTGTAATCAATGTCCAATGAACACCGTTGGTAACAGCTCAGCCACAGCAAAGATACAGTGCATGTTAATATAGAATGTGACCAGAACATTCACAAGCAAAGTTCCATGCAATTCATTGTGAGGTTGAAGAACTAATGGAGAATACCTACATCCCTTCCATTTAAAGTCTGAAGGCATCTCACACTTCTATGTTAAGAAAAGCACTAATATTTGATTTCTATGAAGTCATAATAGCTTTACACAGTTGTGGCATTGTCAGCCAACCGAAACTTCTCCTAAGTATTTTGCTTCCGGAAAATGAGATATATGTGAGAGATATTATTTCCATACCCTAAACATTGATGTGGTATTGACTCTAACAGACCTGAAAATGAACTATTAGTTTTCTGTAAACTAAAAATGAAACACTAGTCTTTAGCAAATGAATATGAAAGCGATGATTGAGAAATGGAAATAATATAAAGCTAGTATATGCCGAAAACAAACACTACTAAAAGTTATAATACAAAAGTTAAAAAAAGCTCAACCCACCTCTTTGTCGGCCTTGTATACTCCGTAGTGCAAGGATGTTCTGCTCATCGGACAGGAACTGCTTCATTTTGTGGAAAGGCTCCTTTCCTCGTACAGTTAGTTTATTCCAGGGTTTGGGCCTGGCCAGAATCTCACTCACTGACCCTTGAGATAGTCCCAGTACATAATGTCCAAAGATTCTTTGCCCAATATTGTGCTTGATCAACTGCTCTTTCACTTGGCGTGCAATTTCTGCAGTGTCTATTTCTTCACCTTCTGAGACGCTTCCAGCGCTCTCGGACTGGCTCGGTGAAGGAGCCATGCCATTTACATCTGGGCTTGGCTGCTGCAGTGGACTTTGGGAAGATATGGAGTTTGTGCTGAAGTGACCTGTTGAGAAAAGCATGCTTGTGCTTCCTGCTTCCTGCATTGTCTTGGAGTAGAAGGACTGCATAAGCTGTCGCTGGAGAAGTGAATTTAGTGCAAATTTCCCAGTGGAGGCCAAGGGTAAAGAAGGGCTTGCAATGGATAAGCTGAAAAAGTCTTGGTTTAAACCCGTTGGTGAGAACTTGTGTGTACCATTAGTATTGGAAACCTGCTCCCCAGCGTTGCGGAGCAACTGAGAGGGAGGGGAGGCCGGCAAGGTTGCAGGGCGCTGAGTTTCATGCTGGTCTTTCCCTTTTCTCCTGGCTGACCCTACAAGAAAGGTCAAACATAATGCATTATGGGGGATTAAAAGGGAAAAACCAAGATAAAAACGCAATGTTTGCCCCACAGTGAAAAAGTGCATTTTTTTTTTTTTTTTTAAAGAGGGCCAATTAGGTTTTTAAATTGAATTTGCAGTTAAGCCGAACAAGGCCCCCAAAACATACAACATGCATTTCATGTTTGTACCTTTCTTGTACAGTTTGTTGCAGCCTGGAGAATTCCTAAGACAAACCATTGCACTTCACCTCTTCAGTACAGATCACTGTGTCATACAAACAATACAATTCTCAACAACAACATGAGCTTATTGCATACATAATTGATTGAATGGCCCACAGCAAACATTTACACTTGAGTGCAGCCTAGTCATGAATTCTATAGGAAACCAATATCTTTTTGTCAATTGCCAAATGTAACCATGATAAACCATACCACTTTCTAAAATCCTCATAAGATACTCAGATATTCAAGCATGAAAATAATAGTTATAGACATGATAGACTTTGTTACTAACAGATGAGTCTACACATTTGAGAAATATTTGCAAACTGTACAACACAAACTGTAGAAAAAAGAATTCAGGATAAGTACTCGGTTCTTTTCAGTAACGTCTGCCTTCTTGTCAATTGCAGATTATAAAAAAAAAATACAGCTCATTCACTTAAAGCTGTAAAAGGCGTTTTCCATTTTAATTGGAAAGTAGACCCCTACTTCAGTCTCATTAGTATAATAACATAGAGGTGTTGCTTGATTATTACTTCCCTTCAACTTAAATGTCAAATGTCTTACAAATGAATGTGTTGAATGAAGCTAATCCTCTTAAATAACATGGCGCTGCTATGAAAGCTGGTAATATTGGGGTGGCATTATACAAGTAATGAATATTGGGGTGGTCATATGCCATAGCATTAAAACAGATAAATACACTCCTGGCAGTATTCAGAAAAGGATTAACAAGAGAAAGAAGAAATGAGTGTCTAAGAGTCAGAAACTCCTATGGCATAATATTCATGACCAGTCAATGGCTGTTTCTTTTTTACAGGAGGAGAAAGTAAATCAAACCTTTCACTATATCTAAACCACACCAGGTATTATTCAACATTATTCTTACTTACAGCCTAAAATATATTCTGAAAAGTGGGTCCTAAGGGGCTTTGAAAATGTTGCCTAACAATTTCTAAACAAATTGTAATAATTTTTCCAAAGCCAGCTACTTATCAACTAGAGTTTGGAATAGAAATTAATTCCGCCCAGACTCAATGAACAGCAACAAGGTTGAAATGCAAGAACCCCACTAAGTTAATGCACATAGAGGTCTGAGGCAAAGGTGTTATATTTTTAGGTGAAATATCTCCTTAATTAGATAAAAACATTTTAACTTTTTTTTCTGTTTGTACATCTTTCCCTTAAAAAAAGGGGGGAAACAATCCTGCTATGTAGCACTATGACAGCTTACAAAGCTACCATTTTCGAAGAGCAATTAGTCTTATTATTTAAAGCAGTGCCAACAAGGTCTCCGAAACGTGTTCTATTCTGCCGCTTACACCTTTTACAGGTCAAACAATACTTGCGATTGCGTTGTTCATTAATCTTGCTGTCAGGTGTCTCTAACACCGCTTTCCACAGCACATTTGTTTTTGTCACTTACTCATGTCAGCAAAACAAACTTACCGCTCAGGTCACTGTTGCTAATACGGAGCGTGGCATTCTCTGACTGAAGGGATCGGTTCTTCTCCAGTAACAAAACCTCCAATGGTTTTGATGCATCCTAAATAACACAGCCAACAAAAATTTACTGATCAACAAGCAAAAAAGTAATAAGAAGAACCACTCAATAAAAAAATAATAAACATATTAAAAACTATTTTTGGATGTGTGTATTAATCAGAAGAACAATGCTAATATACTATTCTGTGGCTTAAAGAATTGTTAAATAAATCACGTCCTTCTGAAAGGGTAGAAGGTACCAGTTACCATCTCGTCCTGCCCTCAAAAACTGCCCCCAATATTTGTACTCTTTTTCATTAAATTTTTTGCATTCACAGATTAAACAATCTTACAATATTACCAATAAGTCTTGCAAATAAATGGCACAAAGATGCAGCAAAATCAAAGTATAAATTTAATGTCAGATAAATAAAAAAAATCATGTTGTACGTGCATGCCACAAAATGCATACAAATATTATCAGAAATACTTTATTTAAGGAATAGGAGTAATAATTTATTTCATTTCCATTGTAACTAATCAAGTGTCTTGTATCCATCTTTGAGTGGTTGTTACAGGAAACACAGACACCTTTTCTTCAAATTGCACCAACATTTTCTTATAGTTACACTAAAGCAATATCAGACTTTGTACACTTTCATATTTCTTTCAGGGGCATATGTCAGAAAACAAGATTCTTTTTAAAGTTTGTCAAAACAATATTCCAATATGACAAACCAGAATGGACTTATTTATTTAAATTTATTAAAATGACTTAAATTAGGGATAGTGTACATGTATTTAGATTCAGAAGCAATGCTTTCAAGGGAACATAGAGTCATGCAACTGATATGTTTGACATGTCTGCTTATTGACGTATATAGAAAAAAACTGATCATAGCAATAGCAACAACAAACACAAATGAACATGGCTCTTTTTAAACCAATGTATTATTCAAAAACTGCATTCCAGAGACTTCTAAAAGCTCAAAAAAGGGACCGTGGTCTGAATAGGAATGGATATTTTACAATTTAGGATTTGTCAGGGGAAACATTCCTCTTATCCGTTTCTTCCCCTCTTACCCCACCAGGGACATTGAAATTAGGTTCCTAAATACTCCTATTTGTCTCCCTGCTTTTAAAATGTTTGGGTTAGATGTACAATAAGGGAAACCACTGGAAAAATTATGTATGGTTGAGGGTCTGTCTACTTTCTCATGCCTCAAGCTTTGTATAGGTAAGTGGTTGGCCCTTGGGAGATGAGGGATGGGTGTAGTGGGGGAGGGTATCCATGACTTAGCTGTTTTTAAGCCCTAGGTGTGTTAGATTACTAGACTTTATATTACTGAATTCAGGATATACCTATTTTTTACTCTGCTCATTTCCCAGTCTTTCTGCTAAATAAAGAATGCTGTAAGAAAAATGACTTAACAAAAACATCAGAAAAAAAAAACACAAAAACCTTGAACGTTAACCCTAAAATGAACTGAGCAAAAAATAGCAAACAATAAGATATAAACCAGCACTGAAATGAAAAAAAAAATCCAGACCTCGTTGGCAGCCTAAAATGTGAACATTTCTGGAAAATAAGAAGTATGTACATTACCTGACCACCTGATCCTTCAGACTGGGAATACTCCATGGACTTTAGAATGCTGAAAAAAGCAACAAAGAGAATTTACAAAGAGTCCCCATTTCTAATAAACATCCGGAGGATCAGCCTCCCGAATCCCAATACTGCTAAAAGGACAACTCTTGGTAACTTTCTCAACTGCCTCTGCATCACAATAATCAGATAATGAATCACAACACTCGTCTGTCCCCAGATAAAATACATCTTTCTTATGGGTCATTTAAATAATGCATATCTCATTCCCAGCAGGCCACACTGTGGCATAAAATTAAATGTTAATAAGGATATAACATTTAAAGCTGTCAGAAAGTGTATATATTTGTTAGTGTAGCTGCAAGGGAGTTAGATTTGCATAACAGTCATAGTTAAATAACACCATTATTTTTCAAAAAAATACTCTATGAAAGAAGCAGATTATGTAGGAATACATGAGTCCATTTGTGGATTTTTACAAATTCCTCAGTGTAACATGTAGTAAAACTTGTACATGAATTAGTCTGTATGTAGAAGAATGTAAAGGCTTTCCAGCATAAATAAAACATTTACAACTTGTTCTGACACCTCCATGTAGAAACAAGGAGACCCTTTGTAAGAAACAGCATGACCCTTGTCCTTCTGTTGTTTTTATTTGCATCATACAGCATAGATTGAGCGGATTGGCTGAGCTGCAATACCAGATTTTGCCTGCTGGTGGCACTGCAGCTGATCTATGAAATTGCAACTCCGGGTTGAAAAGATAAATATTATTATTATTGTTACTAATATTTTATATAATATTTATATATCAGCAACATATTCTTAGCACTTTACAAAGTCCACAATCATGCCACTAACAGAGGGTCCCACAATCACACAGTCATGACAATTTCTGAAAGAAAGCCAAATAACCTAGTTGCATGTTTTTGGAATGTGTTTTTTCTCTACCTCCTTTCCATCTTGGGTATGTGATCTCCCTACAAATAAAAAAGACTGCAGTGTCACAGAAGGGAGGGAGAGTTCCATTAGGAGGTCCTGCAGACTTTACCAAAAATTATTTTGACTGAATTACTGCTCAGTGGCTACACTTTAATATCAGGGAAAAGTTTTTAACAGGTATTTTTGTGCTTGGTAAACATGTGATTGTTTAATAATTACTCTATTTGTTTAGATTTTTTTTTTAATTACTTTAGGTATACTTTTATTGGATAGGGCCATAAGCCAGCCCTTTTTTTTGTTTACAGTGATATCAATTACAGAGCTCAAAGTGCATCACAGCATTATTCTACAAATCCATAAATAAAATATGATAAATATATAGGAAACACAGCAAGTACATATTTCAATGCCACACTAGAATAATTTCAGGCAGACCTTACAATATTAAATCCATTCACAGAAAACATGCAATATTCTCTTTTTATCAAGCTGCATACATGGCACATACATGGAATGGATTATTGCACACTTTTTTAATGAACATTGCTGCTAAAGGGTATGCAGCATATTCTCAAACCTGGTGCGCCAGAGACAGACACATTTTCAACATAACTTTGTGATTGTGCATTATGAGCAAAGAAACTGTTTTCTGAACACTCAAAATGTAATTTGGACAAAATGATTTATGGCTGCAGGAAGCACTTGTCAAATAAAAAGAAGAATGATTGGTAAAGAAGGCAGAACACCGGGAAAACGCAAGCAAAAATAGATGCAGACCGTAATATTACATTTTGGGACAGCATATGAAACACTTGAAGCCAATGATAGTCAACCAAAAGCAAGCAACAATCTCGTACATTCTTTTTAAAGGGACACTACCATTTAATATGAAAATAAAACTTTTATTCTAGATTCAAAAGGGTGGATGTTAACAAATGCGCTGAAATAGATTAATAAAAAGCCATAATTCCAAGTATACATATAAATTATAATTATATGTATAAAATAAAACATTTCATTGCAGTTGTTGTTCCTGAGATAAGGCATAAATAGGGCAATCAGATTTTGTTTGGATAACTCACTGCCTCCCCCTGTCCCCTCCATATATCCTGCTTTTTCAAGGGAACCAGTCTCCGATTGAAATCTGGAAATGGATTGGAAATTTCAATAGAAATCTGATTTACCACTTTTTAGATGTCATAATGGTGCAGCCCTAACTCTACATTAAAGGAAACTAAACACTTTGATGGTTCTATCTTCCTCTAGCAGCCCAGAAGGAGTCGGCAGAGAGGTCAGCCTTCACTGATGTCTTGCATTGAGCTAACATTTGAGCTTTGATGGGGAAGAATACAAGTGAATAACAGCAGAGACACTGTCCCCGAGAGGTGAACCGTCATAGCAATTTTATAGTCTGTTTACAGACCCCATCAATTAGTGAAACCTGGTAGAAGTGTATGACAATTATCCAATAGGAATAAAAGTAACCATAATGACCCTACATTGCAAAAATCCTCATTCAAAATGAACAGTTTGAAAGTAGAAAAATGTATGGCAGTGTCATGCCAAAATCAAACAGTGATAAAAGGAAAATAGGAATAAAAAAAGAAAAATGGAAACAAAACTGATTGCACTATGACAATACTAGACAATGGCTGGCAATTTTGCTGTGATTCTGTGATTTTTATTCTGTTCTAGAACAAGTATGAAGTATGTACATCCTTTGTCAGACAAAGACAGCCAGACCAATAGTATTTTCAGAAAGCAGTCTTTCTTAATATTTAGTATTTTAAAGGTACAGACAGTTCAGAATACAAAGAAATAACAAAAGACTGGGGGACTATTTACTTACTTGAGCTCCTTCTTTATTTCTTCATAGTCAGCCTGCCCTTTCAGTTTTTCTTCAAGTTGCTGCAAACAGTGTAAGAACACAAGTTAACTAAATTGACAAAATACAGGAGGTTGGACTCATAATGGTATGCAATGACACAATGTAAAATAAAATACCCAGCAGCTTTCTATATTTTGCAGAACACCCTGATCACATAAAAGTGGGGTACTGAAGGTCAATGGTTTTGACTCACTCCTTGCTGCATAGCTATTGGTCAATCACTATAACATATGGCTTTTCCAATCAATAGAAATTCAAGGAAAGGGGCAGGTCAGATTAAATCTATATAGCAATGTAAATGCATTCAGTTTTGCTGCAGTGTCAACAGGCTAACAGAAGGAGAGGGCAGAGTGACAGAGAGGGGGACTTATTGGTTTGAAGCTTCCCTTACATCCCTTACATACTTAAACCACCAAAATAATGTCGTTCCAAGTAAGGTAAATTCAACCTTAATTGTCACAATAGCTAGTGTGCTAAAGTCGTGTTCAATAATAGCTAATAACATGCAGCACCATGAAAACGTCAGATCTAAATAGAGTCTAAGATGGCATAATTTTCAGCTGAAAAAGAATGGAAAGGTTTTTCTATGCTGCATTGCTCAGCTGTGCAAATCTTTAAATTGGTTGGACAGAAACGAAAAACCCTTAGAAGTTAAAACAGTTCCAATATATTTATTATTTTGATTTTACCTTTCTTGCCTGGCGTTTGGTTTCACCTTAATACATAGTTACATTCATTTGCATCAGAAGTGTTTTGGACTAATGATCCTAGTCCTAACTGTATAGGAAACTGATCATCATATTATACAATGTTTCCACATGATACAGTACACAGAATAACAAACAAATGTCACTGTGGCTTCCATGTGAAAATTGTTAATGTGATTTTAATGCTGCAAGTGAAGGGATTCAGCTGGAATCCGTTCACATGCCAAAATGTACAGAGCTGAACTAATGCCGAATATTCTAACAGAATGATATCAGAGGCCAAAGAGTGAGCAATCGTTACACATAGGATGCAGCATAATAAAATGTTTTAAAAAGGATCATATGTGTGTTACTGGCATGTTGTAGGAAAATTATTTGATGCAACAATTGTAAAAACTGGAAGGACAGTCTGGTACAAAAACATCAAAACGTGAGTTCATTATTTGTTTTATGTTTTAAAGATAAATGTCAGATGTGAAAGCTATCAGCATCATATAAATCTTATCAGTGTGGTAACATTTTACAATCCTGCTCCTGTATAAATAAATAAATTCACAGATACGGGTGTTTTCCAGGGCTCTGTTAGGAGGAATTACCCCTATTTTATGTTGCAGTGATTTATTTTTTCTTTACGTGTGGCTATTGAATATTACCACTGACACCAGGACATAAAGTGAGAACTCTTGAGGGGTTTTATTACTATTCTATTCAATATTCAAGTTCTAACCAAGCCCCTCCCAATCCAGCTGCATTTTGGCATTTGTGATGAGGACTGAAGCACCAAAACCCTGGTACTATGGTACTAAGGTGTAAATGTCTGCTGAACTACAGTCAAACAACTAAAAACACAGACTAAACAGTGAGAGCTGGTAAACAGATTTGTACATCTGTTAATCCAGCCCTGAGATTTACACTGCCCACCTGCAAAGCTGTGCCTAGAAAGCATGCAGCAGGTTCACTTGCATGTTTTCTCCCCAACTTGTGGCCATAGGAAATGCAGTACATGGATGAGCATATTTCTCTTTCCCCCTGCTCTATTCCTCAGACTGCTCACTGAACTGCAAAACACCCTTGTGCTGTAATTCTGCTGTACAGTAGACCTCATAAGACTTAATGCCAATTCTAATTTAGGTATTTACTCTTGCTTAAATTTAATAAATACATTAGAGTTGCTACAACCATTTCTGCCTTTCATATTGGCTCGGCGTTCCCCTTTAGTGCAGTCCCCTTAGTTTTACTTTAAACAGTAATCCAGTGGATCTTTCAGATTACTGAACTGAAGTCACTTAAGGTGTTAAAGAGAATATTAGGCAAATCTATGTTATTTCTCATTTAACTTCTATTAATTGGATCATACTGGGTTCTATGCACAACACTCATATCATTTACTTTAGACAAATTTCAGCTCTTGGAACATTGAAATATATATCTGATATATCACTAGGAATGGTGTGCCTGTTCATGTACAATACATATTAAAAAATTGGACTTACTCTTTGGTGCAGTTTACAAAGCAGTTAGGATGTGCAAGAATTTATTACAGCCAATCATAGTTTTGCTTAGCAAAGCAAGATCAGTGAAAGATGACTTCAGATAGGTGGCTGTGGGATACTGGACTTTATTTACCCTAATGAATATTCATGTCCAGGGAGAGCATGTTTTTATTGTGCAGGAGAAATCATCCTCGTTATGCTGATATAATGCTATCCCGGCATTTGCATTCCCGCAGTCATGTTACAGTGTCAGGGCCGCAATTTATTTGATGTCCGAAACACGAGACAAATTTGTGGTGACATCATCCATCAAAGGATGTAGACGTATGCAAAGCGTGGGCCAGCCATGCATGTCAGTGAGAATAAATGACTCACACAGATCAAGAGGTTTTGCTTTAGTGTGCACATCCAAAAACCACAGTCTATTAGAGACGTCTCATTGAGCACAATTTCATGATGTCCCGAATTATCTGAGATGCATGTAAATAAATGTACATTATACTGCAGCAATGTATTTTGCAGGGCACCTAAGGTTAATGGTGTTTCTCAACACACAACATATCTCACTGAAAGGGAATAGGGTGATAACAGTTCTAGCATAAGCATCAGGCTTCTCCTACAGTGATTAATATCACCGATTCAGTGTATGCCAGACCCCAGAAGCATCAAAAACAATTGATCTCCCTGTTTCTGATATCTGTTGTTTTCGGGACCTTAGGCAAATCACTATCTATCTGGTTCTTGTGAATCGGAATTAAAAAGCTCAGGAAATACATTTTTTGTGCCTGTAGATTCCATACCAAGCTGCTCATAGTATTAGGAAAGAAATTATCTTATAGATGCATTTTTTTCTACAGGTTATGAATGACAGCACAGTTCATCCTAACAATTATTAATACCAAATCACTATAATCGTCTGCACATGAGGAAACTTTAGTGTCTTCTACAATATAAACTGATCCACCTAACTGCTGTCTTTTTTGGAACTACCATGCTAAATATCATGCCCTTGCAAACCTGCTGCACTGAATTTGTGTCTCATATTACAGCACTTCCAGTATCTATACTCTGATATCCCAAGTTTATTTAATTGTCACACTTTAAGCAGGATAAAAACTGAAAAGCTGAAATTGCTGACCTGGTTTTAACATGCTCTGGTCCTCTGCCTTTAAAACTTTTAGTTAGTAAGGTTACTAACCCAGAAGGAGCACAAAGCCCAGATGGTTCAGCTCACTGTCACATTGTTATCTGCATACTTGTTTCAGATATGTGATTTAAATGTCTGAAACCAAAAGATCAGCTTAATATCCAGGCAATTACCAATCTTTACAATTAGTTCAGCAATGGTGGTTTCCAATACCTCTCAATATACGTCCATCTTAAAGACTAAAATACGGGCTTAAAGTGTATCTAAACTCAGAATTTTTTTAAGGGTCAACACACTTTAAAAAAAAACAAACAAACAAAAGCAAAAGGGTGTAGCACTGCCCTCCTAATGAATGGGAGCGCAGAGCCTCCTCGGATACCTACGTCACGCATCCCCGGAGGCTCTTGAGTGCTCCTTCAGGGCATGCCAGAGCACAGAAGGAGACCTTTCATGAAAAGGGAAAAAAATTCACGCATGCGCAATGAGAATTGGCAAGTTTTTTTCCAAGGCTACGTCACCTGATCTCGCGCCTGCATTGGGTGACGTAGGAAGAAGAACCCGGAAAAAGAGAAGATGGCGGCACCTAGTGTGCCGGCCCGAAGATGGATGCCGGAACGACGAGGGACCTGATGGAAGAAACCTCCGGATCGATCGACTGCTCTACAGGATTAAATATTTTTGTGTTGTATTTTTTTTTTTTAGGCAATTTTGAGTTTACTTCTTCTTTAAAAAATTACCTTTCCCACAGATAACTACAGTGCTGGTCACACCAATAGTTTTTGGCATGACTGCTAAAGGAACGGTTTGGCCTATCTGAGCTCTTTTTCTCCCCTTTAACAATGATCACATGACCAAGTGTCTGGATTTTTTCTTATATGATCAGTTCTGTTTTGAGCTTACAGCTGAATTTAGTCAAGGAAAATAAGTACAGCACTCCTTTTATTACTCTTTTTATCCATCCCAGCAGGACCATTTAAATAATGAAAAGCAGGTTTAAATGGAGAAACTGCTCATCAAATAAAACTTAATTTGAGAAAACATGAATGCAAGATGTCTAAAAGCTGCTATTACCTACTGCACGTAAAGGCTAAGTTTACGTTTCTATTATTATTAGTATTATTAATAATAATAAACAGGATTTATATAGAACCAACATATTACGCAGCACTGTACTTTAAACATTTTTCTATATCCCTCTGTGTCCCTATACTGTTGGAATCTAATCCACCCTTACCACTTCAGTACTACTTCTCAAGATCCAAGGTGGGTCTGGAAACTGTACATTCCCTTGCCGCAAGACCTTCTCTACTGCCAAGCAGTACAGCCCATTGACTTTTATATTAGAAGCATTCTCAGGTGACATGTATATGATGCAGTTGAGGGCATGAGGGCCATCTTGCATCTTGTAGTGCAGGGTCTTCTTTAGGTAAATCTTTAAAACTCATGTACCCATAAATCAGATGGAAAACAGATTTCAGACTTGATGGTTCAGATAAAAAAAACAGACTGAACTAAAACCATTTGATTTTCCCTTTAGTTGTATATTAAAGTGCATACCTTAAGATTGTTGTTCTTGGTGTTTAACTGCTGCTCAAGCTGTGATATCTGAGTTGCGGAGTTCTCTCGAAGTTTAGTAAGACTGGCCTGTAACCTCTGTACATCTTCCACAAGCTGGGCAATTTCCCTCTCCTTGGCAGTAAGCTCAACCTCCATATTGGAGCGTGTTGCCCCTTCCAGAGTCTGATCCTGTGAATGAAAGTATATATTGAGGGCTGTCACAAAATAAACACCAACACAACATTTAGGAGTACATTTATTCATGTATTACAACTCTTCAAACTTTTATTACGTATACTCCAAAAGGTCCTGTCTTAAAACATGACAGGGATACATATTATTTGCCGCTCTGTATATATAAAGTTTGGCCAAAAGAGTATATTTTGTGTTGCTTACGGTGTCAGGCGGTTTCTGTATCTGTGGGTCATGCTGTAGAAATTGGTTGAGTGATGAGAGCTGTTCCTTTAAGGCCTCTGCCTCTCTCTGCGCCACCTCTGCTCTCTGAAGGGAGAAAGAAAAAAAGGTGAAGAGAGAAATACATTCATTTTAACAACTGACAATTAATCTCAGAACATTCATCAATTCATGCCCGACTGACTATAATTGATTTTCCTAAACACTCAACCTAATAAATGTAAGGAGGGGGGAAAGAGAAAAAAAAATCATGGAAAGTGATGGATTTTTATTTTAAACAGTACAAGGAAGAAATAATTGAGCGATTATGACAGTAATTTAACGCTAGAAGCAAGGAATCCCCTGCTGCTGTTAATGCTGCAGCCCACTGAATTTATCAGGCTGAATAAATATGAGGAGAAATGGAATCTTTTTTATTCAATTTATTTCTATACTCATGCCGAGAATGATTTCATTTTAGAATTACTCGTGGGAATGACTCATAGGGGGAGACATGGTAGGAACCTTTTAATCTGGTAGGGACGGAATGTCTGTATCAGATTTGCACACCCCATAGCTGGTGAGAGGGGGTTAAAGGGAATTTGTAAGGCTGCATATATATTTGGAGTTTTCATTTCTGAGTTATTTTTCATGGGGCTGATCCTGGCTTTACCAATTAGAAAATCCTTGGTCCAAAACAAGAACTTACATAATAGGTGTCCTAACACCTAATACGCATTTCTTTGATTAAAGTTCACCAAATAAATCGTTAGTTCAACCAAGTGACTTTTGAAAAAGGAAGTGGAAGCCCACCATGGAGGTCAAAGCAGGTATGCAAAATACAGATACCCCAAGTTTCTGAGCCACCTAAGATAAGGAAAGTTTGGATGGTTTAACTGTCCAAAATGTAACAAAAACGGAGATATTAGTATTGGATTCACTGACCCTATAAAGCATAGATAAGTTTTTGCTGAAGGGACAGGTAATGTCCTTTCTGTAATAAAACAAACTTGTCTGCCTGATCACAATCTTCTTTATAATGTCACTGTAGCTGCACATGTGAATCCCAGGGTACGATCCAGGCATAGCTGGCTGCCGGTAAACTAATGAACTCGTATGCGCATGTTCAGCGATTACATCACTTCCACCAAGATGGCTGAAGATCCTGATAGGCTCTCAGGATAGGATGGGTGAAAATGCGGGTGAAGGAACAAAGGGAGATGAGTTCAGTTAGAAAATTGCAAACAGGTAGGCAAGTTTATTATACTCCGAAGAGACATTGGTTGTTTCTTCTGCAAAAAAAGAAACTGCCTGTTCACAGTTTTTTATTTTTTAAGTTTAGTTTTGCTTTAACAACAAAAAAGAACGACAACTCCAAGTACACAATTTTATGCATTTCAATTGTTGCCTGAAAAAGGTGTTATTTCAAATATGTGCAAACATTGCAATGTAGAACTTTTCCTTTTTTTTTTTTTTTTTTTTAACACATGCAACAAAGTGCAAGCAAACAAAGTTGAGCCCTAGCAACCTAAATGTAAAACTAAAAGAAATGCTTGGTTAAAGTACTCTGGTGCCTGGTAAGTAAAACCAACCAAAATGCTTTACATTTTAGAAAAAGGAGTAAAAATTTGTATTTCTTTATAATATTTCTACTGCTTTATGTGACTGCAGTCTGGGGAATGCTCACTGTGTGGTCACTGGCATAATCAGTAAAAGTACCATCGCCAAAAGTGAAAAAGACAGCATTATTTTTTAGGGCTTCAGAGTTTGGGTCATTTTTTAACAGCTGTATCCCTGATGAGAGATTTTTCCTATGTGATCACTGTAAACAGAAGTAAGGAGAAATCTCTTTAACTTGATAGTGGTTCTAACTCTTCTTTGTGTAAAAAAAAAAAAAAAAAAAAAAAAAAAGATGCATGAGCAAAACAACTAAAATTCACATTATAATGGTCATATCAACATGCTACACGCATCATTTTTAAAAAAGACAATGCTTGTCAGCAGTCCTCTTACTCCATAAACTACACTTACATATAGTTAAAATGTGACGCACTGAATTGCCCGATGAGACCCAACCTTAAGGCTTTATAAGCACAGTTGCCCTGTCTTTGTCTATATTTGGTTTCTTTAAAGTTGCTTTTAAAAGCCAGTGATTTTATTGCACATAATTAGAGGCAGACTCAGGCTCCCTTTATGGCATCCTCTGTATATGACATTGGCAGTAGGTTTTGTTGATCCCATGAATAAAGTAAAAACAATCCTCCGCAGCATAGAACTGATGCAAAAAGTTCATTTTCATTGTCTACATCACTATGCTACAGCATAAAAATCCATTCAAGTAATGCCCAAATCCAAGCTCTTTTCAGCGAGATCATACAATCCCAAAAGATGTGCTTAATCAAAACGTCATGTACATTGCTAGCCTGCCAAAAGACCTTGGTTAGAACTACAAATCCTTCTTGGATAAACGCAAGTGCGTGTTTGCCAAAGCAGAGGCAAATAACTCCGGTCTCGAATCCATTCCAGGACCAATTTCTCAGCATGTTATTATGGTGTGTATTAGAGAGCATTTAACACTGTGATCATTTCATAATTACATTTCAATACCATTTTATTTCAATATGTCTTTATTATAAAGCAAACTGTATTCTTTCTTTAAATCTGCTCACATTCTACAGGGCAGAATACTCTACCACAGAATAAAGACCAATAGATACGTATGGGCTCCTATATCACTATTACAACCTAGTTAGAAAAACAGTTATGAAGTTTTACCTGGTTGGCTCTTTCAAGGTCCGTCATTATCATCTCAATTTCATCAGCTCTGTGGACAGAAAAAAAAACGTATGAAAATAACACTAATTGTATTAAACACGTACATCATAAGAACAAATGCAAGTACAATAAAGATCACGAATTGTTTCAAGGCAACAGTAACATTGCTAAGAGACTATCTTGTAGATTCAACAAAAAATCAAGATCATCAATAATATCATTAATGATTAGGCCTCGTATACACAGGCTTTGGCTTGTATGTGAGCAGCACATACAAAAAGGTAATGCAAAGATTTCAGCAACTGTATTGAAGATTTTAAAGCACCATTCAGCTCCAGGTTTACATAAATTGTATGTAAAATGAATTTACATACGGACCATTGAAAGTATATTGTATTATAAAGGAAAAAAGCACCCCTTGATTCTGTCAGAAATGTACAGATTTCCTGTGTTTTTTTGTTTTTGGCTGTCATCTAAATGGGTCCTAATCTTTTTTTTTTTTTAACTTAAAATGCAAAACAATTCTTATGGCGTGGAGATGAGAAATGTAGGGAGGAATCTATAGTTCAATCAACTGGGCATAGATGTTGCTATTTTTGTGCTGAAGAGGAAATGTGTTGTCTGCCCAGAGAAGGAAATTATGGGGTAAGTGAATTTCTTGCAGATCAACAGGTATTTTTCTATATTATTATTATTATGGCACAGTATTTATATAGCACCGACATATTACGCAGCGCTTTAAAAAGTCCATAGTCATGTCCCTCAAAGGGGCTCACAATCTAATGTCTCTACCTCAGTCATATGTCATTAATACAGTCTAGTTATTTTGGGGGAAGCCAAATAACCCAACTGCAAGTTTTTGGGAGGAAACCGGAGTACCCGGAGGAAATCCACGTAAGCACGGGCAGAACCTGCAAACTCCATGCAGATAGTGTTCTAGCCGAGATTAGAACCTGGGACCCAGCACTGCAAATTTTTCTATACTTGAAGGATCTTTAAAGACGCCCTGCTATACACTTTAACCACAGATGAGAATGCTTCCAGTAGGGTTTAGTGGGCTCCAGTGCCCTTCTGAAGCCTACGGACTGCTTGTTTAAAGCACTTATATCAAGATATTTAAAACTTCCCATACTAGGATGAAAATAGGCCGAGGGGTCCGAATATGCAACATGACGAAGGTAACAGATGGTGCTGGAGCCAAAGTCAAATGGAACACCCAAACCTCCCAGGGGTACAGAATAGTCAGAAATGATGGCAAGGAGCTCTGGTATAGAATCCAGGCCATACAACAACCCAGATGCTGGCCCGGCTGGCGTTCTGTGAAATAACAATGATAAAAAGTTTCATATAGTTTGTGAAAATAAAGTTCTCGTTATAGCTTTAACAATTTTGGGAGTTCACTTGCCCTGCCTAACTATTTCTCAATGACAAAAGCCAATATCATTAACGGAGCACACAGAGACTACCTGTAATCAATTCTAGCCAAAATATAAACAGACGCTATTTTAGTTACCAAGAACCGCTCGGAGAAATAAGCACAGATTTTACTTCGATAGATCTTTCCTGTACAGGCTAATTGCAACTGTTTACATTCCAGTTCTCTTGTTTAAGAAGAGCCGTTCTCTTCAAAACAGCATCTAATTATAGATCGGCACTGTAAATATGAATTCATCTTAATCCCTACACGTGTAAATATTTTTACTCATGTTTCTTGTTGAGAGCAGAGCTTGTTGTATTGGTGCTTTAAATGATTTTCGTGTGAATAAACACTTAAGCAATATGTCATTCTCCTTAATAACGGCCAATATTCCTGCCCTATTTTGGTCAGCATTGAAGAGATCACAAGATCTCAGTACAGTTTATCCTTTATAAATCCCATATTAATACAACACATGTCCAGGTTAACCTAACAGTGACTGGTCCATCCTGTATTACAGTATAACTTTCCTGCCTGCTATTGCAGACCTCCTCCTGATCATGCTTGTAGTCAGGTTGTCATGCTGGACTACTGGCTTCCATACATTCCAGGTCACTGACGGGTCAATAAACAGGCAGATCAGGAAGATCAGAGCTTGATTGAAAAAAATATATTTGTTTGGCTGCCAGATGAGGGTATTTTTTTTGAAATGTTACCCTCTAGCTTTCCTGTAAAGCTTAACTTTAAGAAATCACTAAATGCAAGTTTGAAATGCTTTACCTGCAAAAGTATTTGAAATATTGTTCATCCTGTCCTGAGATTTACACAGACCATCCCTGTAGAAGCTGACCTGAAGTTCATCTGAAGTAGTTGGGAAACACTTAAAAGTTTCCATACTTCCCCAGCCTGTGACTGGACAGTGAAAGGAGAAACAGCAGACTAATGAACTCCTCCTTCAATTACTCTGATTTTGTCTCCTGCCAGAATGTCCAATGTTAGTATATAAGCATTGTATCACATCAGCTACTAGTGCAGCTTCTCTCTCTACCTGAAATATGTTGTACAGAGGATTACAAGAGCTGATACCAAATCAAGTAAACAAAAAACATGTGATGTTGTATTAATAAATAGCCTAGTTGGA
The DNA here is from genome assembly GCF_032062135.1 of Pyxicephalus adspersus. NCBI lineage: Eukaryota > Metazoa > Chordata > Amphibia > Anura > Pyxicephalidae > Pyxicephalus > Pyxicephalus adspersus. The sequence continues at coordinate 142,124,675 of NC_092858.1, forward strand.
ATCATTTGTTCTATATTCCTGCTTAGTATTGTACTTCATTGTACCTCCCCCTCAAGATAACCCTATGAACTAGGTATAACCTGCCAAAAAACAAGAGATCTTCAATAAATCTCTCTAACAATCTGAGCCATTCATCAGGAATACAAATCTCATTTACTGAAACACAGATGGACACTAGAGGGAGCATTGCACATTATAAAATATCAAACATGATCAAGGCCCAATAGAAAGAAAAAGTCCTGTTAGAACACTACAATTTAACTTTAAAAAAGTCCTTTGTTTCCTGTTAAACCCCATTGGGTAAAAAAAAAAAAAGCAGCTACTTCAATCAATTAATAACTGGTAAAACTGAGAGGCACATAGGACATAGGTAAGGTACACAGAGCAATACTAAGATTCCCCAGCACTCACTACAACTGAACATAACTAAACAGTTTTAACATTAAGAATAAAAACTGTTTTTGTTGCAGAAATTTGCAAATACACACAAATGTATACTTCCCTATACCAGGCTCCAATTGCACCCTGCACACCAGATATTTGTAAGAGCTAATTGAAAGTTACAAATGGGCAAAACAGCATTGGCTGACATTCTGCAGACCAAACAATATTATATTTCATACAGTGGGAGGAATTAGAACAAAGCGGCTCAGACTTCAAAGCAAGGCAGAGATATTGTATTGGTGGAGGGGGGTGACAGAACCAAGGAAAAGACAAAATTTTAACTGCCAAAAAAAGGGATTTCTTTTTGGACTGGTGTCACTTTAAATAGTTAGATTTTTTTTTCTTCTCAGTATCCCATTCTATGTACAATGCAATTTAATCTTATCTTCGTATGATAACAGTGCTATTAAATTCATTTCCATTTCACATAGCAATTTATGATGAGGCTGTAAAGATGGCTGTGGTTGCTTTTCTACTCATGTTAATAGGAAAGTGCTTGTTATACGAACACTCTATAAAAATGTTTATGTGTGCCGATGTGGGACCAAACTAAATGCAAATCCACCAAAGAGAACAAACATTTACCCATCCAAATACATGATCTAGAAGGGACGGACACCTAGGATTTGATCATACTACAACTAGATGGCCTGGACCAACAATGATGAGCCCACCTCCATAACCCTAATATCTACAGAGCAGAAAAAAAACAAGAAAACCAGCCAAAATGTCACCAATCCAGTACACCAGAAGAAAACTCTCCCATTAATGGTCCCGGACTGAAAAAAAAAAGACAAGAGATTCTAAACTTTTCAGGGTCTCCAACACATAAAAGATTTTGGGTAACATTGAGCTTTGTAAAGGAATTTTTTTTTTGTTAAGAATGTCCTCTGATGTTTCCCTAGTGTATAAATGATTAAAACTCCATAGGATTGGCAGGAGGGTGTCTACATTTCATGGTGCCTCAGGCAGCACTAAGTCTAGGAATGTTCTTGGTTCACCACAGTCCCTTACTGCTCTTCTCTTCCCTTGTTTCTTCATCAGTGCTTCACATTGTTCCTGTGGGAGAAAATGCTCCGTGATCATATCTGTGGCTAAGTTACTATATGAGAGAATCTATTATTTGCTCCTTAGCTATTCTGTTTTTTTGGGACATTCGAGAGGCCATAGGCTCCAGCCTTAAGATGCCCATGGACGTTAGAACTGCAAGCAATAGGAAACAACTTCCGGGGACTCTTTGCTTTAGAACTTATCAATCCGACCTAATCATAAATTGTAATCATTTTACTATCATACTGTATATACTAAAGTTCTGTATACAAAAGTGTTTTATTATGACAACTGAGGATATTTCCAAGGACCGAACTTTAAACCTGAAAAGGTCTATTAAATTTAGGGAAAATTGGATATTGTCTAAATTGACAAAATAAGTGAACTAGGAAAAAGAACATCATCAGGAAAAGGCATTTGTCCCACTTGAAGATCATGTTAGGACATTTGGAAGAACATATCTCCAAGTTGCAGCACATGGATGCTTAATCATCAGCTGTAGCACCCCCGATGACCGTGGTGGTGGTCATAGATGGGAGGTTATTGTATTAGTTGTACTAGTCTAAACACAAGTTGGATACATGGCCCATTCTTTTTGATTTTTTTTGTTTAGTGGCCTTCAGAGAATGAGAACCTTGATGGAGCAACACTACAAGAATTAGGTCCTGTGTTTAAAAAACATGCCATAATTCAAAGAAACAAAACAAGAAAAGGCAATATGCAAACTATGGGCTCTATTCTAGGCATTAACATGAGCAATGTTCAGACTAGAATTTTTTTTAAGCTTGGTGGGAAGAAATTGTAGGTGGGTGGCAGGCAGCCCTGTATTGTGACCCAGTGGCCATCCAAAAAACAGCTGGATGGCTACTGAAAAGTGCTGGGTGGTGCCCCCAGCTAAAAGAGGCTAGGGAGAACAATGATGAGATACCACTGATTGTTACCACTGAGGTCTGATTGTTATTATTACTACTATACAGTATTTTATTTAGCGCCGACATATTATGCAGCGCTGTACAAAGTCCATAGTCATGTCATTAGCTGTCCCTCAAAGGAGCTCACAAGCTAATGTCCTTAACATAGCCATATGTCATAACCACAATTTTTTGGGGGAAGCCAGTTAACCTAACTGCATGTTTTTGAGATGTGGGAGGAAACCAGAGTACCCCGGAGGAAACCCACGCAAACACGAAGAGAACCTGCAAACTCCATGCAGATAGTGTCCTGGCCGAGATTCAAACCTGGGACCTAGCGCTGCAAAAGCCACAGTGCTAACCACTGAGCCACCGTGATTAATAAATGTATAAATAGGACTGTTTATTTATGATAAAATTACATATCTTTCAAGCCGTGAACTAAATCTATTTCCGATCTAGCTGCACCTTCTCTGACATTTTTTCAGTCACTCAGGAAAGACTGAAGTTTACAGATGCTCAGAAAAATAGGTTTGCATTTTTTTCCTATGTTCCTTCACACATCGATGCCCACAAACTAAAGAATTAAAAAAAAACAAAAAAAAAAACACACAGTTTGCTTGGATGTAGCCTAAAATACAGACCTCTAAAATCACACATTTCAGTAGTATCTAGATGAGAGCTCAAGAGAAAAATAAAAACATATTCCGTTGTAAGGAAATCTACACATGTAAGGAATTACAACAGAATTGGCCTCTTGTGGCCCAACATGGTGTCCAAATAACTTATGTGCGAAGAAAAAAAAAGGCCAACAGTATCACACAGACAACATCTGAAATGCAGGTCACAGCTCAGCATGTGACCCACTGTGCAATCAAAGCCATTGCCTGTAACTGTCACTCAAGGTTCAATCATTTCAGCACAGGACAAATTGAACAGCTGTGGCTCGGAGAATTAAGTGTGCTGCATGATTCATTCTGTATCTATAAAGGAAGGCATGTGAGAATATCCTGTGCTCTGCAATGCATTACAGGCTCCTCTGCCATAGATTAGGTTAATACTTTCACCATCATGTAACGCAATATTATCGACAGCGATTGTAAAACCTTAAAAATAACCCAAGTGGCAGTTATTATTCCCTGCTGTCACACAGATAATTTCCCAGTGACCTATTTGTAAATAAAATAGGAAAAAAAAGATGGAGTTTATTGAAGGCATTTATTGCTCACAGCTGTAAAGTGCCATTACAGGAACGGTTAAGTGAGCTCTTAAAGGCAACGTATAATTAAACATTGGAGCTTTAAAAAAATACATATATATTGGTGTATTATTCACATAATCTAATGAATGCAAATGTGAAAAAATAAGTACACCCATACGTTAACCACTACTTCAAATCCACAAAATCAGAATCCGGTGCCAGTAATAGGAACCTCCTAGACGTTTTCTGGTGGAAGCTTATTTAAACCTCAGAGCTAACTGAAGGTTTGGGGTCTCTTTGATATTGTTGTGTGTGTTGTCATCATGTCAGGGATAAAAGAGCTTTCTAAGAGTTGTGGATGCCTCAGCCAAGCAAGAGATTTAAACATATTCCCAAAATATTCATTGTTCTACTGTAAAGAAATAACCTACATGGGGGGTATGTTATTCCAAGACTTGCTGGCCTATCTAATTCTTAATAAAAAACAAAACTCTAAATTCTATTACGTGATCTGCAGGTAACTCTTGCAATAGTTAGTGCAATAATCTTTAGATAAAAAGAGATTGTACCAATTAAATCTGAATAGGACGTGGACCAGAAAACAAATGTTGACCAAACATTAGAGTATGACTACAGATTGCCATGGAACATTTGAGCAGAGACCAAACCAAATCAAAAAGAGTTGATTGTCCACAGTAAAGCTGCGTACACACTTGCAATTTTTGTCGTTGCAAAGGATCTTTCACGATCCTTTCCAACGACAAGGGAGTGCACGATGCATGAACGGTGCTGTACATACAGCACCGTTCATGCTCTATAGAGAGGGGAGGGGGAGAGCGACGGAGCGGCACCCTGCTGCTCGCTCTCCCCCTTCCCTTTCATTAGGATCGGTTGTCGTCCATCGTCCGTGGATCCGGCAGGACGGTCGTTCGGACGATGGACGACACAGACTGTACACACGGCAGATTTTCGCCCGATATTTGGCCGATGATCGGGCGATAAAAATCTGCCGTGTGTACGCAGCTTAAGAGTTGACCAGCAATTTAGGAGAAAATTAGCATGGTGATGGAAATGTTTTGGTTTGAGGGTGCTTTACAAGTTCTGAACAGCCTAAAGTCATCAAGTGAACTCTGAATTCTACATTTTATCAAAGTGTGCTTGGTAAGTGTGTGAAGCTTTCTGAAAGATAAAGGTAAAGTTTAAACCCTTATGACTCAATAATGATCCAAAGCACACTAACTAATCCATAATGTCTGAAAAAGAAGAAATGGAGATACTGTGAGCTCTCTGCGACGTGATGCAGCATTTAGTGCACACTGTGGAGAAGTTTCCAAAAAATATGAACTTGCTTAAAAAATCTTTCCATACGGCACATTTCTGATCATAGGTGGATTATCTTTTGTCACTGCACTGCCTTACCTGCGTTTTACATGTACACTGAAAAGGATTAATTTCTTGTTTTAAAGAAACTGAGCTGATTTTGGATGAGTGTGTGGATCAAAGAGCTGAGCTCTTTTATCCACACATTCAATACATGTGTATACTTACTATCACTACCCCTAAGCTATCACTACCCATGCCAGCCACATGATATCCAGAAAACCCCGGCTAATTTGGTAGCAGCAGTCATGACCACTATAGGTCACCTATGGCTAAAAGAACAGCTTGTTCACTTCAATTTCCTTATTGCACCATAAATTGTTAGAAATATAAGTATACATTGCGAGTTCTAATGCCTGGATTTTGCAAATTAAAAATGACTTGTTTTGTGTGGCTCAGTAAATTAATTTTTGGTGAGTCCTTGTGCGTTGGCTTTATTTCACTGAAGAAATAATGCAGCTCAGAATAAGCTCACTCTGGATTCACAGCTTTCATACAGCAAACATATGGCGATACAAGCAAATTAGCACCTACAAAGGCAGAAAGTGAACAGCATTCCAAGACACTTAATAAACAAGATGACAGTCTTCTTCTTTCAAAGGAAATAGTGTAAGGTATTTACACTATAATTGCTTAAATTAATTAAAGGCCACAGCATTAATAAACATGGAGTAGTGATAATGAGTTCCATTCCCCACAACAGACAATCCACTCAAGTTATTATGAGTTTATTTAAAAGATTTTTTTTAGCTTATTTATTCTTTGGGGGGGGGGGGGGAGCTATCGCAGTTACTAGAATTGATATATATTAGGGAAAACTTGTTAGAGAAAATAAAATATAAAACCACTGTACGTGTATATATTAATGTATGTTTAACTTTTTCGACATTAGCATAATTTGCACAAATGGGCAAAGGGTAATAGTGTTGAACGGCTCAGCAATCTAAAAGATAATTTTATTACAAATAATCTAAACAAACAACCCATTATGTGCCCATTGGTGCTCTGTGAATCCTTTGTCATAGGTGCTTTCACTAGTAAATATTTATTGTAAAACAAAATAGTCATTTCCCAGCTTGGTAATAAACATAGAGCAGAGTTCTTCCCCAGCACTTTTTAGCTGGGCTCACCACCCAGCACTTTTCAGTAACCACCCGGGAGTTTTTGGGTGATTACTTAAGAGTGGGGTCACAATACAGCAGCTGCCTCCCACCTACATTTTGTACCCACCCAGCTTAAAAAATAGCTGTGTTACTTCCCCCACCTCCTGGATTGTAAGCTTTTCGGGACAGAGTCCTCTCCTCCTCCTGTGTCACTGTCTGTATCTGTCTGTCATTTGCAACCCCTATTTAATGTACAGCGCTACATAATATGTTGGCGCTATATAAATCCTGTTTAATAATCATAACAACACTGTGGATGGAACCAACAAGGGCTGATGGCATATGACCGAGAAGGAAGCGAAATATAACAGGCTGACTCCAAGCACTGTCCAGAAAGGGGGCATGGATATGAATTGACTATATAAATTCTGCTGGGATCCTCAGCCTTGGAGCAGGGTGAACGTTACATACACAAGAAAGGAGAATTGCTCATTTAATAAGATTTACTCAGGATTAAAATTTGTTGCAAGTTTTCTATCCAATGTATTTATTTTACAAATGATGGTATGAATGGGCTAATAAATCTTGACTTTTTAAAAGTTGCAGTTTGGGAATTATAAATTGATTGTCATACTGTTACTACAAGAATTTAAAGCAAGTTCTTACAGGGTCTTGCCAAGGTAAGTAGGTAGTGGGGGTAATTAATGGGCACGTTGTATATTTCTGTGTGTATGTCTGCCATGCCAAATATTCTCCTTTGCCAATGCCCCTGGTAATATAGGATATGGAAAGGGCTGGGGGTTGGATTTTGTTCTTCTTGTCCTGAGAAATGATTGACCTAGAAACTATCCTGATACAAAGCATTGATTGTAAAACTTATAAACTGGAACAAAAAAGAAAATAAAACTGACCTCGAACTAATATAATTTCCCTTAAAGCCTTTCTAAACATTTCCTAAACATAAAAGGGCTGTATGGGTGACTCTGGCTGCGTTTGATCCTTCAGAAATGTGGAGAAGCGCACATTATGTTCAGCGATCAGCTCGCCGTTACCAGACTTGTTTAATCTGCCTTCTCGTACAAGAGACATGTCTATCCAGCGATGACTAAAATGGTCTTCAGGACACTTTGTCTATAGCTTTCAAGTAACTGTCTGCTTGACTGGAGTAAATATTTGCCTATTGTGGCTAAATTGTTTGTTAATGTTAAATGCAGGAATTACATATTGTTTATCACCATAGCAACAACATGAAAAGAATCATTGCCTCCATTTTAATTCCAATGAATCTTGGCGTTTAATTAAATTAAGCACAATGAAGAAGAAAATCATAGCGGGAATGCCTGGCTGAAGCAAAATGAATTCCATTTTGTACAGCAGAAGAAAAAAAAGAAGCAAAGAGTTTACAAATACACTACCCCGGCAGAAATAAAAAGGTAATTCCAGGGCTTTCAGCCATTTGTGTTAGTACTGTGTACTGTGGGTGTTATATAACGGAAAGACACTTCATAAGTTATTCATAATAAAAAGATATTGACAATCTGAACTAGATGAATCAATAATTATTCATTAATTATCACAATTCTCAAGACAGTTTTTGTAAGCAGAATAAGCCGAGCACTGGAGGAGGCTTCAGAAATCAACAAAGACAGATCTGACCAAAAAGCACTTTTATGACTTTGCATATTACCAACAATAAGTGACAAGTAGTCACTAAGGAATACACAAAAACTAAAATGATACAAGTAAGCTTTGCGCTAAATCCCATGGTTGTAGCAGAAAATCTCTAAACTTTAACAAAGTCTGTAGCATGTTTTCATATAAATAGCTAATCCTATGCCAACTGAACTTTTATTTATAAATAAATAAATGATTTAGTTGTATTGAATCTAAAAAAGAATAGATTTTCCACACTATTTCAATGTCATGGAGCTGCTTCTAATTAACTTTGTCATTTAAACATTTCATTCAGCCAATTCATTACTTCTGGTATCAGCACTTCCATACTCCTTGTAAAAAAAATACAGGGATCAAAAACTTTGCCCTTTTTCAGTCATATAATATAGCATATTCAAAATATTAATTTTTATATAGTAATAAAAAAGGTCACTGAACTCAGAGAAATGGATGATAAATAGGCTGTCATGGAGTCAAGTCACCAGAGTGAGTGGAAAGTTAACAAAAAGCCCAGAAACTCCTAGCTCAATCTTAACTCCTCAGTCTTTACTACCGGGCATGTGGATTGCCTGGAATGTTGGGGTTCAGTGACCGGGGATGTCAAATGCGGATATGAGCACTGGGATCTTTATGAGTTTGCAGGGAAGCTTTATGATTGTGAGCCACCTACATTGGTGTACGATCCTGGACCACATTGCCTCCTGATCCAAGGTAAAAGTTCAAAAGGGTATAGCATTAAATGGGAGGTTACTAAAAATGTATTTGAAAGTTTAGGTAATCTTTAGGCCACTTCAGACCTAAATGTGGTACAATGCATTTTAATACAAGTTACTTTGTATGGCTGGAATGGCTCTTTACTTTGTAAGATGGAAGGAAGGACTAGAGCTCAGCTTTAAGTCACCTAGGATAAATCTGATAAAATGTCTCAACTCTACTTAGTTTACTGCATATTTGTATCATGCCAGAAATTCAGAAAGCACTGAAATCTAAAACACAATGAAAAACAGAAAATATGTATTCTTTCTGTAGCACATAAGCATGTACCCTTAAACCTTCCCCACAGTAGCCACTCTGTAGTAGAGCAAGCGATATGATATCTCGAAAACCTATTAGCAGTCTACTATGAAGCACAGAACATGGGAATGTGATTTTCTGCAGGCATGGAAGATACACTTTACTTAGATTTAACTACGCTTAAAACAAAGAATTCAGAAGCCTTTTACCCCTACAGTAACAGTCAGATGCCTGCTTGTTACATCACATTATAATCTCTTTGATGATGGAAACCCCCAGGCGTCTTATATATTTTTGCCTACTATTACAATTTAGCAATGACACCGCTTTTAAGTACCAGCGGGTAGAGAAGTGTCCACTGCAATAGAGCTAAGTACAAATATATCCATTTCTGCTCAACCAATGGAAGTTAACAATAAATCAAACAGTAATACCTTACTGGACAGGAAGCAATGGAATTTCAACTCAATTTTTGTTTGTTTCATGGAATAAGACAGGACAAGAATGGAAAACCCCACACTTTGTCTATGTGAGTGTTGAACAGAACAGGAAGGGAAGGGGCTCAATAAAAACATTTTCCAGTAGAACAGGAAATGTGTTGAATCTTTATTAGAACTTTGTGTCTATATGATAGAGACATTTCCCAGGTGACAGGTGTGAGACAAAATCTCTAGAGCAAGGAAACTCATTCCAAATGGTAGAAGGGCAGAATAAACCAGAGAGGTTCTAACTTTTCCTGCAATACTTAAACATAGCAACTTTTTTTCCCTGTAGTTGTTGAGCACTTTGTAGATAGCAAGCAAACTGCTTTTTTGTATAAGCCTAGAAGAAGTTTTTTGGTATCGACCTTTATAAGTGTTGATAAGGAAATGTTGACGCATAAGTCAACACATCTGTTGCAAATGGATAAATACTGTTTTGAATTAGTCAGCCATTTTGAATATGAATATTTTTCAAAAGAGCATGCAGCTTACAGAACTAATTTAGAGAACAGTTTTCATTGTATGCAGAGAAATCACTGATATTTATGTGAAGTAGAAATAGCTCAATAAGCTATGTTACTCATGCTAGTGAGAGCTTTTCAAATGTCTACAGTTCTAGCTTTCCAATAGTGAAAACAATAGGTAGCAGAACATCAAGCTGGAAATCCACATGCACTGCAATTGATTTAATCCAGGATGAATCAAGAAACTTGGCAAGTGCCAAACAAGGCACATTCAGATGATTTGTTCATGTTACTACAAAGCAACCAATACCATGCTAAATGACTGATCATGAAGGACTTCTAGGAAGGAAGGACTTCCAAATTTGGCAGACAGTATATGCTTTCCATATGTTTTAAGAAACTTCTAGCTTAGCAGGTGGGTCTGTGTGGCAATAAGATAAGACCTCCCAGTTGGCACTGATACTGAGTTTAAGATGGGGTGAAACAAGCAACTTGGCAAGTGCCAAACAGGACACTTTCCGATTATACCCTAAAAGTGGGGGGACTTTTAACCAATAGCCTGCTAAATGACAGAAATGATTTTGGAACATTTTGTCAGGACTGTGAAAAAGGTCGGATCACAGGGGCAACTAAACTAATAAAAGGAATGGAGGAGCTCAGCTATGAGGAGAGATTAACTGAACTGAATCTATTCTCCCTTGAGAAGAGAAATTTAAGGGGGATATGATCACCCTGTGTAAATATATTACTCACTTCCCAATGATTCACTTTCAGATCACTTTGAGATCATTACAAAGGACAAGAGGGCACTCTTTGCGTCTGGAGGAAAAGAAGTTTAAGCTCCGGACAAGGAAGGGATTCTTTACTGTAAGGTCTGTGAAAATGTGGAACCGGTTCCCCCAGGAATTAGTTTCAGCAACTACAAAAGATTGCTATGAGAAAAAGCACAGAATAGAACTGGGTAATAAGGCTTTAAAGTAAAGATAAGATTGTTGATCCAGGGAACATCTGATTGCCTCAAGGAATCGGGAAGGATTTTTTTTCCCCTACAGAAAATTTTACCAGGGTTTATTTTGCCTTCCTCTTGATCAAATGTCAATAGGTTTTATATCTGGGATATGTTTATAGTAGTAGTTGAACTTGATTGACTTATGACTTTTTTCAACCTGACTTACTATGTAACTATGTATTCAAGCCAAATACACTCAAGAAACAGGCATATCGGAAGGGAGGGCAGCAATGATAGCTTTGGCCTTGCAGAAAGCCTGGCCCACAAGTTCACTCCACTCAATATATTTTGAAGTATGTTTCTGAACTGTAGTAATTCCCAAAGAAGTATAAGGAGAACACTCAACCTCCATGCAGAAACTCCCAAACCCGGAACAAAACCCAGATAGCAGGGCCGCCACACTGATCTCCTAATTATTAGGAATGTAGTGGCGAGACTGTTCAGTTTTGCACAAACACACTGTGATCACAAATCACAACCCAATTCAAAAACTTTAAAGCCTTCAACTCTGAAAAATCAAAAGCTCAGAAAACATATACAGACATGCATGGCCCTTTACTGCTGAAAACTGTTAGCAGGAATTCATCTCAGCAGCATTCATGAAAATGAAAGTATTCAGAAATGATGAATACTAAGCAATGTTTCATAAAAGCAGTCTGTAAATCTGTCACTGCAGTACCACAACAACAAACAAACTGGCTGCCTGCAAAGCGGCACTTAGGTGTGGCAAACAATAGCCCTAAATATGCCAATGTCTATGAAGCTCAGCAAGTGATATCTTCAATCAGCCAGCTAAGCTGCGAATGTTTCTGATTGGTGCTCCAAGGGTTAACCCCGAAAAGATGTAGAACGCCCCAGGCCTGAGCTCTGCTCATCAGAGCATTAAATCTGAAAGCTCAAGAGAACAGAGCAGTGGAGCTGCAAGGGCTGTGTTATGAAGTTCTGCATTAAAAATTCATATTGCAGGCTCGCCACAGTCCCCTTGTCTGGCTGAATGGAGAGCTGGCGGGGGAAATATTACACACCCCACTGTCTTCCTGGCGATTGGAAACATTCCTCAGCAAACAGCACCTCAGGAAGAGAACGAAAGGGCAAACAAACCGTGAAACAAATCAATGGGTTCAATTATCTCTCTTCTCCCTCGTAAAAGGAAACTTTTGATTTGGAAGCAGTTTCATCAAATTTATTTTTAATGACAACTCATGACATGAAGACCCCATCCCCTAAATGTGTGTTTGCTTGCTTGGAAAAGAGCAGTTTTGTCAGAGGAATTTGTTTCCCCATTCTACAGTTAGCTAATATAGCTTCAGTTATTAGCAGGCCATAGAAATAGCCATCCAAAACACAATAGCCAGAGCTACAAGACTAGCTTAAATCAAAATTCCAGGCAAATGGTCCTCCTTACTGACACTGCAAGACACCCGTGACCAGCCTATTAATTCCTATATGGTGTATAGTGTGTACATAGTAAAGAGGTATAAAACAAACTCTGCATATTGACAGATAATAATACCCAACTGGCTGCTTATGGTAGCCAATATCTCCTGTTGCAGTTTATAGATTATGTTAGGCCTTAAGTTTATGCAAAACCCTAACAATATACATTTTATACAAGCTTTGCTTTTGGTTTGTTAAATGTTCTATTAAGTGTTTTGTAATATGTGTTTGAGAAGTTTAGAATACCTGTTGATTCTGGCAGTCTTGTTTCCCATTTCCCTACAACAGTCTCACCAAACCTATTCAGTTTACCTTCGTGAACCACAAAAACGCCTCCCCATATGTGATATAGATGGGGTAAAAAGTAGGTGGTCAGTGGTTCTAATACACTTGGTGCAATGGGGTGACAATGCTGTTAGTAAATAGGTTCAATGCAAAGGGATTGCTGTTACCCTAACAAGGAGGATTGCTACTGAAAATAAGGAGTGTATGCTGAAATATATGCATGGCTGGTTCTTAGGTTTAGATATCCTTGAGGTCTGCAGGCAGGGACCACATAAAGATATCAATGGATATATGAAATTCTAGGGCCATAGTTCTCAACTCATTATATTTTATGTATCCCCAGAAGCGGGAGATCCAATATTCATTTCTAAAGGAGTTATAGAAGTCTGGGCAGTCTCCTGCAGCATGTCCTAAGTTTCCATCCAGGAATATATATAATGAACATTATGTCTGGCCTTTTGGTGATGTCAGAAGCTCCAGATGAGGATTACTATAAAGGCAGACAACCACTGATTTAAGGACATAGGCAAACAAATTCTGGTATTGCAGCATCCAAAAATAGGAATACATTGGAGTTTGGGGAGTTTAAAGCTCTGTAAGTTGGGGGGGGGGGATTTCAGCAGAAATAAAGTTAACTTTTCTATGCTGGGTACTTGTATATCAGAGGGACATCGTTCCGGCAGACTTCCTACCCACAGAATATATGTGAAAGCCAGGCAAATTGATTTTAGGATCTCATTGGGGTACAGAACTCCATAATGTATATCACTGCACTATATTAATTACCTACAGTATAAACCGATAAACAACAAAATGCTGTATAAATGCTGCGTAAAATGAATATATATATATATATATATAATTCCAGCTAAATATATATATATATATATACACCTTATAAGATTTCTTAATGCCTATATTATGCAGTGCATGCTCTGACTGTATCTGCTTTAAATAAAAAGTGTTCTCATTTGTAAAGCCTGTTCTTAGTGTAATTGCAAGTTACTTTATAGTTCTAAACACATGCTTTGGATGTTCATGACTCATTAACTGAACAGGAAATCGGAAACTTTAATTACAAATTAACTTTTATTATAGACTCAGCATAATACCACATGTAACAACCATAAAACCACTGTCTTTTATACTCGTTCCAGGAATGCAGTCACCAGTTCAGTATAAGCGTGCACAACAAAAACATTGGTTCTGTTTTCTCTTTTGATTATTCTTTAACACCAGAGCACTACGTAACCAAGTAGATATACATGATGCAAGGGAATTTTCCCCCTATATTATAAAATAATTTAAATAAAACAGTAATTGGATTGCCTAAACTGAACCATTTATAGGTTTAAACAATACAATTATCTAATAACAGATTTAATTTTATTAGACACAAAAATGTACTTTTTCAGTGCCTTTCTATGATTTAGTTTCACTTGACTTGACCTGACTTTTCCTGAATTTCTGAGCCCTGCCAACTACCATTTCAATAAGGCTTGCTCAGTAGCCAGTAAGAGAACTTCCCCAATAAAGGGGGTGGCGTTTAGAGCTTAACCATGAGTACCCCATTATCAAATCAAACAGTGTTTAAAGAAGAACACTGGCATCTGGTTGACAGCAGGATTTTTACTTTTATACATTGTTATACACATGAAGGTCTCTTTAAATACCTTATTTTATATTATAAATACCTTATTTTATATATTTTTAATACCTTATTTTAAATAGTTGCTTTTATTTCACTCATTTATTTTTTTGGCACCTAGTAGAATTAGGACAAGGTGACAAGAAACCTCATGTTTTTTTTTCTAATGTTATTAAATAGTAATAGAATAACCTGTTTCCTGTAAATTAAATGACTTCCTTAGGATAAAATTATGTAAAAATACCCAAAATATTCTGTAAGCAGTCTTGGTGAATAAATACAATAAAAGTAAAAAAAATGAGTATTTATTAAAAGGATCAGCTTAATATAAAAATGTAAACTGTAAAACAAAAACTATCAATAATAGATGTTACTGGTATAAAAACTTTGCTTTACGGCATAGTTTATAGATAATTAAATGTGTGACAGATCTGATTCCAGTTTTTTAATAATAAAGTACAACAGGCTCAATTCAAAATCTTTGTCATTACAACCAATATTTTCAAAAATACCAACAAATAAAAGTTAAAAATAAAAGTCACATGATGCAAACATCTGGTATAACTTAGTGAATTGAGTTTAAACACTGTGTTTTTTTCTGTCCTCTTTTAAGATGTTTTAAGTTTGGTTTTGACCTGAATGAAACAAAAGGCAGACAATCCTAAATACCTAAATGATTTTTTGTATCCTGGGATTTCCAAAACTGAGATCACAAATAGTGAGTTTCCTGGTTTTCATTTGTCCTTTACTTAGGGGTTATTGGCACTTATATGTGTGGCATTGCACAGAACGTGTTGTACTGAATTGCCATTCATTATGGCAGGCAAAATACATTTCTGCACACTGGTGTGTGTGGCAGTGCATTTGGCAGCCCATGGCATCTTGTATTTTATTGAACACCCTTTATTTGAATGGTCTGTCGACCGTAGTGCAAGTGACATTGTACCACATTGCTAAAGTGAGAATGAACACTTAAAAAGAATCTACTGTTTGCCCATGACCCCACCACATCCATCCACCAGAAGCAATGTGTAGGCTATGAGATGCTGAAGTTTTAGCAGACACCGGTATGCCTTGCATGGGTTATGGGTCCAGTCCTATAAAAGGGGTAAGACAAATCTGCTCCAGATCTAGACGTACCACGTATTATCTTTATCTCCCAAGCCTGACTGCTGTGGCAAGGAGAATGAAGGCAAGCAGAGACACATAATACTTGTATTTAAACACTGTCCGGTTCAGCTTTACATTTCTCATTCATGCCCATGTTTTATGATATGCATACGCAGAGCAAGCTGGCATGAATTGGCACCAAATACTGTGAATGATTATATACCACCTAATCCATTATGCAATTAATAAATATTCACACTATTTATAAGCATAACACTTTTTACTCAAAGCCTTTTTTTCAACACCATTGCTGTCAGTAGCCCACAAGATGGCTGAGTCTGCTGACAGGTACACTTTAACACTCGGAATTATTTGACAGGTCATCTAAGTGCAGAATTTAATATTATTACATTTTCCAACATTCTGAAGCACAGATCCTATACACAACCAATTGAAAACCCTGCTTAGCATCTGTCTAAAAGAAAATGCTGCATTAATAAACATGAAGTACACTTTTACCTCCCACTCTCAAAGACGGAATAAAACAAAGACCAGCTGTATTCATCAATGGATCCTTGTTCTAAGCAAAAAGGCTAATTACATTTTATTTTGAGCCTACACATGGAAAACTTTACAGTTGCCATAAGTGGCTTTCTGATATTCCATCCGACACTGGTAATATTGCACAGAGAGAGAAGAAAAAATCCTCGGCTCAGTAACACTTTCCAAGCCATGTACCTGCAGTTACTTTAAAATTCTCTGCAGAGTGATCTGTAAAGGATTTAATAAAATCCTGGGTGATTTGTATAGGAATCTCTGCTAAGTGGTGTCTACACATTTGCATTCGGAATGTCCCATCAATATAACTCTCAGGCTGGTTTATACAACAACAGGAAAACAAGAAACTATTTTCACCAACACATTTCAGAAGTCATTTCTCTTGTGGAAATCAGACCATGAAAGAATACATCTGATAGCTTATAATGCACAACATGACTGGAGGAGATAGCTAGTTTAATCAGTCAGTTTTAAGCTAACAGGGTGCTCCTATTGACTAAAAACATTCTATACAATTTATTTTGGCATGCTGTCTAACTAGCTGCTGGAAACTGGCGCTATACCAAGTACAAATAAATAATAAAAAATGCTTCCTAACTTATATCACATAGGTGCATGAAATGTGGCCCCTGACAGCACTTAAAGGCCGCACATAACACATACAGAAGACTGTCAGACTTCAGACTGACTAGGCAAATGCTACATGAGAATGCAAAAGGAAAAAAAAATGATTAATGGGGTCTGCAAATGGCTGCAGAATGAGTATCAAAGCATTGTCCCTGACCCTCTTGCTGCATTCTAATAATCTAATCTAACACTGGATGTTTTCTGACGGAGCAGAGGTATTATTGTATCAGGGTGATGCTGCTCCACCAGCATCCAATCACAGCACAGCAGAGCCCCCTATAGCAAAGGTGGAGAATTGATCTTCTGCTGCATTTGTAACCTTATTGGCAGATCTTCTCTGTACACACACCGTGCCTGGACAATGAAAACAGAAGCTCATCTCTCAGTCACCCTGCTCTCCCCTTCTATAAGAATGCTCCTAATAGGTGCAAAAGAAAGAGTCGGTCCCCTAGCAATAACAGTTTAATATCCCCAAAATTAATACTAAAGTTCATTCTCATAGATGGGTAGGGGTGAATCTAAAAGTCTTGGTAATTTCTTGGTTGATTCTTCAAGGATTTTTAAATGACGTGACAGAGGCAGGACTGGAGAATTAAAGTGCAAGCTTTACATGACCACATGAGGCCAGCATTGGTTAAAAACTGCCCAAACTAAACCTATATTTAAATATTATCTCTACACTTTATGACACAGACAAATAAATGGCACCATTTTATAGGTGACTTTTATCAGAGGATTTACGTGTAATAATGGCATACAAAAATGACATACTTGTCAGTATTTGTAATTGGAAATTTAGGTCAAAACAAACCACACCCTCACACGCTCAAATTATACCAAGCGCTGTCTGAATCATGTCTATATTTGTTAGGTTATAATGCAGAGATTAATAAATGCACAAAGTGCAGCCCATACAACTTTGAAAGACAAAGAATGGAACACAACATATTTTCTGCTGTAACTTGCCCCTTCATAGCTTCCTCCGTAACCCTCAGTAATCCGTTTCAGTATTTTAACCTAGACGCAGACACCACAACCTTGAATTAGTTTCAATTTGGTGTAGCATAACTCTCTGACGTTATAGCTACACTGTTGATGTGATTATAAATATAATCAGAAGCACATTGGTCTAATATAGGGGTGCCCAACAGATAGATCACAAAGGCAACGCCATTAGATTGCGGAGCCCTGCCTTTCAAAATAAACACTACCGTGCGCAGGAGTTATTGAATTCAACTTTTTATTGTTGGTAGATCATTTTGACTTGGTCATTTTAAAAGTAGCTTGCGAGCCATAAAGTGCAGGCACCCCATGTCTATTACATAAGCAGACAATTCTTCCTGCTTTACTTTGCTACGCAGTACTTATGTGCAATGCAAATTAATGGCATACATCAGGCATGGAAACTCTCTGAAAGCTTGTCTACAAATATCTACTTTAGTTACAATTTAATATTTAAAAATTTTGTAGGGTGTTTATCATAAAATTGTATTGTTATTCAAAATGTTTACATATTTCGCTTGATGTTAATCAAGTAAATATGAAACTTCCACATTCATCAATAGTTTGCAGCTGTACCACTTGCAGCCAGCAGGTTTCATGTAGGACAGGGGATTTCTTCAAACTTAAAAGCCAGCTTCAAACAAAGGCTCACACAGTGCCATTCTGCTCTATGAAGAGGGGAGGAAGAGCGAGTGGCACAGGACCGCCTGGTATCGATGTACAGCTCGTACCCTCTCATAGTGGCCCTGAAGGGCACCCCGCTGTGCTCTCTATCATGGAATTCTGTCAATCACGATCAGCTGTTCATCAATCCACCATGGCGGACTGACGTTAGGGAACTGCTGTACACAGAGTTTCACATGGTATGAGCATGATGGTGGGCAGCAAGGTAGCACAGTGGTTAGCACTCTGGCCTTTGCAGTGCTGGGATCCAGGTTTGAATCTCGGCCAGGACACTATTAGCTGGAGTTTGCAGGTTCTCCCCGTGTTTGCGTGGGATTTCCCTGGATACTCCGGTTTCCTCCCACATTCCATAGGTTAATTGGCTCTCCCTAAGTTTACCTTAGACTGTGTTAATGATATACGACTAAGGTAAGGACATTAGATTGTGAGCCCCTTTGAGGGACAGCTAGTGACATGACTATGGACTTTGCAAACCGCTGCATAATATGTCAGTGCTACATAAATACTAGATGATAATACCACTCGGGTAGGGTTAATATTGTCTTACATATATGTAGCTTTACATTTCATATTTCTAGACAAGATTGGACAATCTGAACTTGCCCGGTATACGCAGGCTGCTGTCAAGTATGCAGACAATGGTGGACTCTTAAATTAAAACTACAGCTTGACTTCCAAACATGTGGCCACTAAATCTTGTACCTGTAAAATACTAAGTCCTAAAGATATAAAAGTTCAGTTTATAAACTTGTTGTAGACAACAGACAGGTACCCTTTTAAAACTACATGAAAAAAAAATTCTTTATTCTGTATGAAAAAGGGACTATGTATTACTTTTATGACTTGCCAGTTATTATTATTGCTTGCTGACATTTCCTGTGAATTTACTGGAAGATAGAGGCAAGCTGCTTCCCTTCCATTATATGCGCGATAGCTTGTAAATAAAAATCTCTCTTACATTAAACTTATGTGATCTTAATAAAGGTCAATGCGGTTTTTTATGGCTTCTGGGTTAAACTGTAGATATACATTTTATTTTATATTTATATCCCCTAAGGTTACACAATTTGCAAGAGATATTTTTTAGAGCACTGGCAGATAATGAGAAAATTCAAGTGTGCATTACACCATGACTGAAAATTTTGCAGCGCTTCAGGGTAAGAGGCTGACGAATGGAGGATGAGATGACACAAAACCAACAGGGTTGATCACCTTTTATGTATTTATCTTAGATAACACAGGAACTCAGCTATCAAGATATCAGAAGGAAAAAATACAAGACAGAGAGTGTAGTGCATAGACACTAACCATTAAAAACTAACTAACCATTAAACTAAAAAAAATAGTGCGATGGAAAACGCAATGACATTCTGCAAAGTGCATTAACCCATCAACTAATCTGACCATTCCAGTTATTAAATTCATTCAGTTTGGCTGCTTTGGTAAACTGTACATTATAGTGAGCATGTTTGAGATGAAGTGTATTACAACGTACAAAGACACTATCACTTTGCCTATTTTGTGCCAAATGCCCCCCGGCCCCCAACAAGGTGCCTCAGAGGTTAGCACTCTTGCCTTTGCAGCGCTAGGTCCCAGGTTCGAATCCCAGCCAGGGCACTATCTGCATGGAGTTTGCAGGTTATTCCAGTGTTTGCGTGGGTTTCCTCCCACATCCCAAAAAAATGCAGTTAAGTTAATTTGCTCCACCCCCCAAAAAAAAAATTGACCTTAGACTACATTAATGACACATGACTATGGTAGGGATATTAGATTGTGAGCCCCTTTGAGGGACAGGTTATTGTCATGAATATGGACTTTGTACATCGCTGTGTATTATGATGGTGCTATATATACTGTGTAATAATAATAATACTAACTGATCCATGCTCTCTTTTTACCTCCCTGGTGCATAAGTGAATTCCTGTTAGAACCCTCATTATTGTTGCGTGAAGATATCTCATGCCTCCCATATCCAAAAACCACACTCCATTAGTATAAATGGGGTTTAGAGAAAATCAGGTGGTGAAGGAGTACAAATTGGTGGAAATAAAATACTGGAGGGTGTGCTATCATAGACACTGTCACAGACACTGTCACATTGCCTTGAACAGGTTATGTAGAAGTCCCAATGGTTTCCAACTTAAAGAGAACCTAGCTAAAACCTATTATGGAGCAACATTCATTAACGCATGCCCTCACCATCTTCACATAGGCAGTAGTGTTCACTGTTCTCCATACTTACTATTGGGTTAATTAGATATACACTGAGGCTGGCTGGCACAAGAAAACTGGTTTGCTTAAGGCAACCCATAAGATTTTACCTTTTAATTTAGGGTGCACTTGTGGAAAAATGCTTTGAATTTGCCAACAATGCCTATAGATATAGAGATGATTTTTTTTAAAGTATCTTTACTGCTTGATCAGAGAATGTAATATTTTAGTAGGTATGATCTGGGCATGTATTACACTTTGGGCATGGATAATTGAACACTGTAGACAACACAACCATTTTTGCTATGGTCTTTCTCTTCCTTGCAAATGTCCATTCTAAGTCTGAAGGCATAACTAAATGTAAAGGGTTGAGTTGTGACAGCACATGACATTTAGTCCCCAAAAAAGCAAGAAGAGCAGGCTAAGGGTTTTTACATGGAAAGATCCAAATCACTTAAGTCCTCAGAATTGTAAAAGCCTCCAATCTGGGGGAAGGAGATATAAAAACCCTTAGGGGTGAAAACTAGATACAGGTAGTCTTCAAGTTAAGGACATCCGACATACGGACGATTCTTAGATACAAACAGGACTTCCCTGCTGCTTGTGTGCAGGACAGAGGCTTGATGCGGGGAAGGGGGCGGTTTGCATGACTTGCAGAAGAAATCCTTTGCTAAACACAGCTGAGGTTGTGAGTGATCTTAAGAGCTGATCTGATCTGTAACATCTTGTAACTCTTTAATGACCAAGACAAGCTCTACAGCTGTTTCTTTTTGCATATCAAAGCACAGCTTGCTCCAGAAGTTAATGAATGTCTAGGCTCCATAAAGTTTTTTTTTGTTTTGGTTTGTTTGTGAATAACTCACAGTAAGGATTTTATACAGTAACTGACACCACACTGCCTAATAATTTGTTGAGAAAAACATCTGTCCCAATTGTATTTAATAAAATAATGTACATGTTCCATCTTACATACAAATTCAACTTATTAACAAACCTACAGTCCCTATCTCGTATATAACCTGGGGACTCCCTGTAAAATTATATAAACTTTTAATATTTGTTGGAGGATACAGTTATGAGACTCCCAGGCCTACCCACTTGTCACAGCCATTACAAAAAAGTCCCATTCTCCCTGTTAGACTTTTCAATCATTTTACTTATAAGAGAATTCAGCGGTCACTGGGTAATTCCATACCGCGAGGGCAGAAGAAACACCAGTGTGATCATCTCACTTATGAATATCAAACATGATCCCAAAACTGAAATATCAGCTTGTGGTGGATAGACCAAATCTGGCTTGAAATATTATAGGAAAAGCTACAGGCACAATTTTATTCTTTATTTATTCTATTTTCTGTTTTTTTGAAAACAAGATTTTTTTCTTTTTTTAAAAAAAAAAAAAAAAAACAGTTTTTAGGATACGAGCCCAAAAAAGAAGATCTGAGCACTGCAGGATATTTAAAATTTCTAAGCAGCATGTAGATAATCGTATTATATTAGTAGGCATGACGTCTGAGGAAACCACTTCTTGCACAGGTTTATCTGTGAATGGGCAGGAAACATCTGATCGTTGCCTGGCAACCCTGGAAACCAATGTAATTGACCTGGGGAATTCCATTTATTAACACCATAATAACAATATATGGCCTTCACTACTGATGGAAATGCTTACACGGAGGCATGCTTGGTCACAGACATAACATCTAATAATATTCTAATTCAACATCCAACCTCATATTAGAAAACAGAGGTTGTCCTTTTTGACTGGAATCCTACAAGGACTAGTTCACCCACAGCTGTTACAGTAAGGAACCGTCACTTTATATTCTGTATTCTTTGAAATGTGAGATAAATAACTATTACAGAGAGTGAGAGAAATGTTCCTAATAATTGCTGTCTGTGGGCAGAACTGACAATGCTGCAGAACTTTACCAGCACTAAATATTCAGAAATCAAACATGCAAACATATAATCCCATTTGAAATATTTTTTACAGTGAATAAATTGTGTGTTAATTCCCCAACCTTCTAGATTGTAAGCTCTTTGGGGCAGGGTCCTCTCCTCCTCCTGTGTCACTGTCTGTTATTTGCAACCCCTATTTAATGTACAGCACTGCGTAATATGTTGGCGCTATATAAACCATGTTTATAATAATAAAAAAATTAATGAAGTGAAGAGTAAGAGTAATAATGACTCGTTTATGTCCTTAAAGTTTATGAATAATGAAAACTTTGTTTTTCTTTAGGTTTGGGTTAAGTAGCCAGTTTATTTTTTGTAATCTGTGTCCCAGTGGGGACATTTTACCTTCACGCCCTGTCCTTAAGACGCAACATGGAAAAAAAATGTTAAAAGAAGGGGAATCCCCCGTAAGACAGCCATTACCAGAACAGAGGTCCCTCCCGAAAGAATTCCTCTGAACACTTGTTTTAGTGACAACATTTGGATTTCTCATCATTTTCTATCTTGTATAGTCACCTAGCATTCAGGACAGAAGTTGAAATCTATCCATCCTACATCCAAAATTTAATAAAATGAAAAAATGATTTGGCCATACATACACGTTAACCTGTAATTTGTCATGCTCTATGTTCACTCATCATTTGACTTTGAACTCACCATAAATAATTGGGACAAAGGAAGGTTATCAGTGAAGGAAACCTTTTACTATCAGAGATTTTCACATCTTATTAAGAATATTCAAGGCATACTATGAATTTCAGGAAAAAAATGACTTGTCATTTCCCCCCCATTCACAAAGTGCTGCATTGTGCTGGTTTTGCTGCCCAAACCAGGAAATTAAAGCCAAGCATATAGAAAATCAATAAGAGCTTACTTTGCTGATGTCTCTTCATCATACTTTGCTTTCAGGTCAAATAGTGCTGTCTGAGACTTGTCCAAAGCTACAGAAAAAAAAGGCATTGTGTTAGGAAAAAAGTTTGCTTTGCCCATTTAATCCCATATAATGCCATGTTTCCAGCAAGTAGATCAGCTTTGATTTCTGTTATGTCAAGCTGCATTTTATGTTTTAACACAGAACATGTTGCAGTTTTAGTGGATGTAAATCCTATTCTATCTGTGGGTGCCATTCAGTGTACTTTAAACTTGTGTAAAAAACAATTGCCTTCTTTTCCCTACATGCATCTACATGCATATGAATTCTCCTGACTAGTTTACCGATGGTAACAATGGTGGACCATGCCCACACATTAGGAGTTAACATGTCAGCTTTAGTAGTCTTTACCAGGGGGCTCATGTGGCAGGTTGACAAATGAGAACACAACTGGGAGACAGATGTCATTCAGTAACAGGAAGTGCCTTAACAAAGAGCATTGTGGAAAGCTTTTCAGACATTCTGTTAATAAAGCTAACACTTTAAGACATATTTAAAACTTCTAAGTTGCCTTAACATTTTAAAATTTCATTATTTGGATGATTGGCTTTAGACCCAGTTTAGGTCTATGGGAGTTCTTAAAACTTCCACTGCTTTCAAAGAAAAATGCTAAATACTTGCTTGTAACTGCAATTTATGGCCATACTGGCACAGCATTAGGGGTCTCTATATTCAGTGTAGCTAAGTGATGCCAGTTGAGTAGTGATGCCAGGCAAATATAACTTCTCAATGGTCACAGCAGGCACTTCAGGGGCCTACGTGGTAATAAGGAGAATGGGAATAAGGAAAAAAAAATCTTCATTCCATGTTCTTTACTCTTTCTAATATGGGAGAAAAATAACCTATGTTTTAAATGAATGATCCAGAAGTTCTGGAAGGGTTTCTATGGTAAAAAATATTTAGGGTTAGGCCGTTTAAGACCACACTTGACATAGGCTGCCCAAACTTTGTATGCATGTGTGTATTTAGACCTTTCTTTGGTGCTTTGTTGTCTCTTTGGTGGAAACTGATACTGTCAGTTGGGTTTACAGCAGTCTATAACACATTTTGTTGTAAGGCAGGTGAGCAAAAAGCTTTAGCGCTAAGGATCTTTTTGGAACCCTGATACAAACTGACAGCGCTGACACCAAGTTGAAAGCTTTTTTGTATACACAATGCCAAGGCAGCCTTTACTAAATGAATATGTTATTTCAAATTCATCGGGGTTTATTTTTTCACTCTCAAAGATTCCAACAAACAATACCATTTTTCCTACCCAGCAAAATCATAAAGTCACCAAACCTGCTTGCAGAACTTGAACTCTGTGTTCAGTCTCCTCCAGCTTGGAAGACGTAGACATCTGAGTCTCCTGCAGCTTTCTGGGGGAAAAAAAATTAAATTACATTAGTGGATAGATCAATGACTATAACCAAGAATACAACTAGCCTGTTGGCCAGCCACACTGCAATAATGACAGTGCTTGCGTGTCAAAATAAGAATGTATGGAAAATCACCCAGGTAAAAAACATGGTTCATTTACTAACAACTGATGTCACCCTGTACCTGCAGTCATATATCACTGAAAAAAGGAAATAGCCTAATTTCCTATCACTAGAGGCTGAGAGAATGGATGCTGCTGTTGTTACTTTCTGCAAAATATTTAGGCAAAGGCTTGTTGGAGGAAGGGGGATGTCACAAGTAAGCCTTTCTTGTCCATCTATTGTTTGCTAATGCCTAATGGAACCAAACTTACTGAGTGCTTAAAAAGTAATGGCTGTTTTAAAAATAAAAGTGCTGTGCAAGTACAAGCCCAGGTTTACATTTCCACGGTTTTTAGCACACTCATTGCTTTTCATTTCTAATTACATAATAATGATGATTCCTAAATATTACAGGGCACCTTATCTGTCCTGTTCCCCCCCTTCCAAAATATAAAATGTTCGGGAGGATTTAGGAATTAACTTGCAAGAGAGCATTAGGTTTTGTTGCAGTTTTTCCACTGCAACAAAACCACAGATCTGTCATTTACAAAAAAAAAATCTAACTTTACTTCAAGTAGGTTTCCGAATGACTTGCCAATGCCAGGTATAGGCAGACCATACTACAGAGCTGTAAATACGACAGTTGTAGCATCTAACGTATATGGCCTCAGTTCCCAATTGTGATAAATGGCTCCAAAGCCACGTGAATTATGAAAAACATTATAGCCAACAGTCCAGATACATATTACAGCGTAATGCAGATCACCGGGGGAATTGGTATTTTAAATTGAGTATATGCACTGTACAGGTGCAGGGAACTTCCTCTTATATAATGACAGCACAGATAAATATAGTCAAAATGTTTCATGCCTTCATTTGACTTTGCATGTGATAGAAATTTTGTCAAGATTTCCAGTATCTAGCATGCTTTCCCTTGTGAATGCTGCATCCCTTACCTGCACAGTACATCAATATAAAAAGTAATATGTGGACATTTAAACAAGAACTTTCCACAGATATGGGAAAAATTATCATCTAAAATGATTTAATGTATTAATTTACTATATTCCCCATAACAAATTATTACAGTTGAAAATATAGTGTTGTAAAATATTTATGTGTGAGTGCATGTATGTGCATAACTATGGAAGTAAATATTAGTAATAAAAAAGCTGCTCCAACCAATATTTTTTCCCCCAGCCCACCCTCTTGGTCAAAGCCTGGTCTGCTAATATCTCAAGCAAACCTAGAAATATTTTTATAGAAAGCAGATCTTGTAGTTTGAAGCAGCTAAACATTATATAGAAACCTCAGAAAAGGTGAGGATCTCCAAATCCCATGTGCATGCACGCCAGCAACGTTCAGTAGTAAATTCTCATGAGGATTAGGTTACTCTATTTTCCTAGGATCCCAAGGGAATGCTGAGTGATGTCCCCATCTTCCACGTGAACAGGTGAGAAAATGTGTCTCAAAGGGAAGTATCTTTTCTTTTAGTAATACTTTAAGAATTTTGTTAAAGAACAAGCTTTTAAAGTCACAACAAAACTAAAACTATACAGTAACAATTATTTGAGCTCACTAGTCATACACCCTAATTTCCAAGAGTTAGTTCCACTTTTGTTACAGTGTCCCCACAGTATTTATTCCCCCTCCTCTGATACAATAAGTCAGTCTTTTAGGAGGGGAGATATGTAGTGGTGGGAAGTAGTGATGGTTTCAAAAGACAGAATAAGACTGGTGGGCAAAGTTGAAAAGATGCTTTTTGAGTGCTCTTTAAAATGAGCAGAAAGTAGAAGCAAGCCGAATAGGATGAGGAAGACCATTCCAGAGAGTCATGAGTCCAAGTAGGGCCACTGTTAAAGGCAGGTACCATGAGAGGGCTGGTATTGCCTTTGTTCTGGGCCTCTCTGTGATCCTGGTTCCAAACAACTTGAGTTCTCTTACTTTATGAATGCCAAACCCCTGAAACTACGCCCTACTACCCTATCAAATAATAAATGTGCATCCAGGGAGCACTTGCTGCCTCAGTTTGTTCTTTTTAAAGTGAATCGTTCACGAATGGATATTCATCCTAAACTTAATATAATTGTCTGTGCTCACTCATGTGAAAAAAACTGCTGCCTGATTAGCTGCCTTAGGTCCTCAGGCTTTTGTTTGTTTCAAAGGAGTTGCAGATTCTTATACAAGCCTATTGTGCACAATACCTGTTTGAAACAAGTCATAAGGATACGATAAATAAAAAAAGTCTGTAAATTTGGATTCTTGTATGTTGTGACAGGTCCTCTTTGAACTGAGGATCCAGTGGGTCCTCGACACACATTTTCAGTGACACCATTTTTTTACTTTGTATTCAAATCCGCATTTCATAAAAGTATTTTTTTGTTCTGCGTTTTTGATCTTCCAATATTAGGATAAAATGAATATGAAATCAAGTGTGTGTTTGAACTCCATAAATATGAATATGAGTACATCTATACACACAAGCTCTGAAATTGTGTACTTACAGATCCATGCAGAAGACTAAAGCTAGCACTCACCTCTCCTTCTCAGCAAAGTCATTTTGTAACTTTTGTTCTTTCTCTAGAGCCAGATTTTCCGCCTGGTTCTTCAGGGTCTGTTCATATTCCCGGATTTTCTCTCTAAGTGCTTTTATTGTAACCTCTGTAGAAAAACAATTGGGAGAAAATGTGTTTACATAGCTCTGTGTGGTTATATAATACAAGGCTTTCTTTACCCTGTAGGATCAGTGTGTTTTAAACTCCATCTCTTCAACCCTGACACAAAATCAATAGATATGAGTCCCTTTGGAGACCTTTTACTCCCTAAATGTTAAATTGAACTTTAAACGTTTCAGTTGAGAAGGATCAATGGATTTTGCTGGGAAACAGAGCCAGGGTTTCTGCAACATGCCTGAAAAGAAAAAAATCAATGCTAAAACATAATATCACCTTATTGAACAGTTTCAAATTATCTCTCTGTTGAGCTGGGATTAATAAAGTCTCAGTGTGGGTTAAAGCATGAATTAACATGTGGAACCGTTTATTCATCTTTCTGCGCACATTAGGACATTAATTTCCCGTAGCCTCCACTTGTATGATGAATGCTCCGCATGCTTCTCTGCTTCTGCACCAGACATTTGCATATTTCTGGTGTGGCATTGTGATGTAAATCAATTAAACTCACTGTAAAGCCTTTGGACATGTACAATTAAAGAACCACACAAGATGAAACATGGAATATTAGCTTAGCGGCAACCCGACAAGATTCCCGCTAGTATTATTGCATTTCCAGCAATACACTTACACAAAGAATGGATAAACCAAAGCTATCAATTCACAAGCTGATTGCCAGACAAATTAGGCCTTTTTAGACAATTAGCCTGTGTATGGGGGACAATGACACTCCCATCTGATAAGTTATCCGCCGGGGTTGGAAAAATCAATTCATTTTATACAAACGAGCCAGAGTATAAATAATATCTCTACATTTATGTAAAAGACTGAACTATTGACTAGTGGAACCCTTGCACAAAAACGTTAATTTAAATTTTTTTCTCAGCAACTACAAAGGATATAAGTCAGCTTTGCCATTTCCAAATGGCTTTAAAATCCAAGTTATTATCCTAGGAAAATTAGTTTGTGTAAAGAGCAGAGCTGTGGGATGTGGTAGTGACAACCACTTTGGGCTACCTGGAGAAAACTACAGAGGAGTGGAGAAAGATCAGTTTCTGTGCACAATGTGTGAGAGCAGCAGTGACTGGTCTAAATCACAGGAAGCTGCTACACAAAGGCAAAGAAACTGTAGGCAGGTAGCAGCCCCTGTATTGTGACCCAACTCATCAGTATCCGCCCAAAAACAGCCAGGTGGTTACTGAAAAGTGCTGGGTGGTGTGCCCGGCTAAAAAGGGCTGGGGAGAACACTGCGGGTGGTAAGAAATTTTAGGCGGGTGGCAGCTCCTGTATTGTGGCCCAACTTTTTGGAAACCACCCAAAAACAGCCGGGTGGTTACTGAAAAGTGCAGGGTGGGGCGGCCAGGTAAACACTCAACAACATTTTACCTACTATTGGACTACCATTATAAGGTAAAATGTTGGACTACTATTGGACTACCATTATAAGGTAAGTATAGGGTTTTAACAATTATCTGTCTCCCTCCCTTATGTATGTAACAATTGTCAAATTTGTTTTATTATTATTATTATTATTATTATTATTAAACAGGATTTATTTAGCGCCAACATATTACGCAGCACTGTACATTTTAATTTATGGTTGTAGAACCAAAACATACTACTTCAAACACAATATTTGGTAGTGCATTGGCAATGAAATCAATGTTTGTTTGTTCTGGATGTGTAGGGTCAGCACCAAAAACTAGTGTAAGAAAGTGTCTCCAAAATATTACCCTGGCCCTTAGGTTAGCCCTAACACTGATCCTTTTTCCTAAATTAGTCCTTAAATGTATTTCTTAAATACATAAAATATTGGATGGAATAAGCCTGTCAATGTGATACTATTTTAAAATCATAAATTCTATATATAGATTGTGATGGTATATATGTTTGAGGTAGTCATATTTGCTTTATACATATGCAGGCGCTGCTTCCTGCTTTGCAGTGCCATACAATGGTTGTGCTGTATTGCTCCTTCTCATAATGCTAGTCTGTCAGCTGCTGACCCATTGAAAACAATGCACAAGGCCATGGACATTAAACAGTGTCAAAAAACAAAAAAAAGACAGCTAAGCAACAACCACTGCAAATGTCAGCAATGACAACCTTTATGTTCCTTTAATGACAAGTTTCTTTTTAGTCTAAATGTAATGTTTAAGAATCATTTGCAAACTTAATTTTATTATTAATCATAACTTTCAAATTCAAAGAGAAACATTTTATTGAAAGTCAGGGGTTCAGCACAGCATATGGATAGAAGAATGTTATTTATCTGCATATGTACCTTTATTAATATAGTATATGCAGGAGCTCGACAGATTGCTCTGCAGAGGTAAAATAAGGACAGAGAAAAAAAAAAGAAAAAAAAAAGGAAAACGAAAATCAAATCCATCTCAAGAAAGAGGAAAATAATAAAAGTATATGCTGGTATGTTATATATAGTAATCATTACTTATCTATCTCTATACAATATGCATTGCCTCACCACTGCACTTTTCCACACAAAAGACATTTATTTTAATTTTTCAACTGTCTTTAACTTAAAGGAATTAAATAGGAATTGGTGCCTCCACTGAAAGATTTTCTCCTCTATTCCTGTTCTGATGACAACTTAACATTTTGGATTTTCCCTAACTTTTAGTCCTTGTGACAATGGTCCACAGCAGCCATTCATAACCAGTGTTTTGTAGAATCCTAGGGTTATTCTCAAGCTTGCCAGGGGTTTCTTGAGGTTTGGTTGATTAACCTCCCATTTGATATGCTTGGCAGGAGCAACACCAGTTAGGTCAGCTGCAGGACACCAATGATTATTTTAGGTTGTCTGTAGGGGTGGCATTCTGATCACCATTGTAAGGGGGGCCACTCATCCCATGACCACCAATGTAAAGGCCATTTTTTTTTCAATAGTCCTTAATGAATTGGTTTCATCAAGAGTTCCCCAAGACCCAAACTAACGGTGTAAAAAGGTTGAGAATGGACGGACTACAGTATTAACAGAGTGAAATTTCTGGGGACACAGAGAATAATTACAATATAAACCGTTTTGGCTTCACAACTTTGGCTTACCAATGCCTGTTTTATCAAAATATCTGGGGGAAGAATAGTTTTAGCAGTCTGCTTCATATCAGCCAATCAAATTTAAATGTTTAGTGCCTGCCATTATGCAGCACACCGCCACGGTAAGCATATCCTTTATGCTATACTACCAGTTATTACAGATGGCAGTTTTAATGGTTGCATAAAGCGGACTTCCTGTAATGAGAGAAAAAAACTGCCATGTGTTCACCTGGTACTGTATGTTCTAATTGACTCGAAGAGATGTTTGCATTAGCATAATACACTGTTCTCATTTAGCCTGTAATAGAAAACAGACTGCAACCAAAGCAGGCACATTTCTTAGTAGTATGCCTGTGACAGGTTAACTGTAATCAAGTTCCGTACTTGCTTTGAGGCCAAGAATATTCAGCCTAAAGAGAAACACGTAAGCCATCTAAATTGTTTTTGAGTAGCACTCCAATTAGTCTGTTTTTCCACAGTATTTTAATTAGTTAAGGTCCTTGGCTCCAAGGTGGCCTGAGCTGGTCCTGGTCGCAAAGACGTGTACAGAATAATCACTTCAAGCTGAGGCGTACGGCCTGTCCTCCCACACTGATCAACGTAACCAACTTTTCCTTGGAAACACCAAAGCTTCTGAAAACATCACCCACTAAGGAAGGACGTTTATAAAGGGTACAGAAATGGCAAGGATTTCATGAAATGACTAGACTAGAAATAAGTGCTTACATAAAATCATGCTGATCCTCCTTAACTGTGTACTAAAAAAATAATTATTCTAAAAGGAAAAAAAAAACTTTTGGAAGGAAAACTTTGATGTTGATTCATAGAGCAGAATGCTATAGAACCCTACCAGCACTTTAGGAAATCAGAAGCCCTGTGACCCTGGTAGACTCTCACTTTTCCTTCACTTGTCCCTTCTGCTCTGTATCAGGTCACTAACATGCTGAACTTTTGAACCTGGACTGGCACTGGAAGACAGCTTGTTTGATGTATCAACCCATGAACAGATCTGTGTTAGGAACATTTAAACAATCAGTGGCTGTAATCTTTGAGATTAGGGTAAGTATCAGCTGCTGGGAGCTGTGTAGGACCACTTGATCCCAAGGCAGATTTAAACCTAGTCTAATTTTTATACTTCGATCAAAACTGAAAAACTGACTACTGTAACCTCCTCGTCTCTGGTATTCCACTAACCCGACTCTCTCCTCTATAATGTATTATGAATGCTGCAGCCAGACTCATCCATCCTTCCCCCCGCTCCTCTTCCCCTGCATCTACTTGTAATTCCCTTCATTGGCTTCCATTTCACCTTAGAATCAAATTTAGGCTCCTGTGCTTTGCCTTCAAATCCCTCCACAGTTCTTGTCTCACTTACCTCTATGACCTGATAGAAAAATACACCCTAGCCGCTCTCTTCGCTCCTCCAATGACCTACTAATGACTTCCTCACTCATAACCTCATCACACGCACGGCTCCAAGACTTTTTTAGAGCTGCCCCGACTCTGGAATGGTCTCCTTTGTCCCATTTAGCTTGCTTCTACTTTCTGCTCACTTAAAAGGGCCTTCAAAACCCATCTTTTCAAACTTGTCTACTCATCTTCATTTGTCTCCTAAACCATCACTACTTCCCACCACTCCAACTTTCCCCTCCTATTGTGTGATACTTTCCCACCTACTAGATTGTAAGCTCTTCAGGGCAGGGCCCTTTTCTCCTCCTGTGTCACTGTCTGTATTTGTCTGTCACTTGCAACCTCTATTTAATGTACATTTAATGTAATATGTTGGCACTATATAAATCCTGTTTAATAATATTAGTAATAATTAATATTAAAACATGGAAATGCAGGAAGGCACATTGCAAACTTACTCAGCAATATTTATCCAATTGCACCCCAAAAACATTGTCAGGAGAATAGGAAAGCTAATCCCAAACTTACTCTGCTATAGTTTTGCTCTCTTTAATACACATAAAATCTATATAATAAAAAAAGGTGGTAAGAAATATCCTAGAAGCATCAATCAAATTCTTTTCTGCCTCGTGATTGAGGTTACATTAGAGACAACGATGGTCACAAGGGCTTACAAAGTACACTTCAACTGAAGGCTGCATAAGGGTTGGCTACAGAAAACTCAGACTAAAATATATTGAGTAATACATATAAATGCTTAGGTTTTCTCTTCTTGTACCAGATTTTACTACATTCACTCCAAGGGTCTATCATGCCACATTTATCTTTTTTTTCACTGTATTTCTTTCCTTATCTCAGACCTTTACTTGCATAAAAGGATAACAGGTTGCATTTTCAGAAGGTTCTAACTTTAAAATTGCCAAACTTGTTGGATTGTTACTCTACTGGGTCCCCACAACCAGCTGATGGGCAAGTTGTATAATAAAAGGGGACCATTTCTCCAGACTGGAGCTGCATTCATAAAGGCAAGCTGCAGGCAAAGTAAGGTATGGATTTGCCCCCTTTTCTGTGACATGTTTTGTATAATAAAGCTGCGTACACACGGCAAATTTTTCTCGCCCGATAATCGGTATCGGCCAATTATCGGGCGAAAATCTGCCGTGTGTACAGTCGGTCGTCGTCCATCGTCCGACGACCGTCCTGGCGGATCCATGGACGATGGACGACGACCGATCCTAATGAAAGGGAAGGGGAGAGCGCGCAGCAGGGTGCCGCTCCGTCGCTCTCCCCCTCCCCTCTCCATAGAGCATGAACGGTGCTGTATGTACAGCATCGTTCATGCATCGTGGAGTCTTTTCTCGTTGGAAAGGATCGTGAAAAATCCTTTCCAACGAGAAAAATTGCAGGTGTGTATGCAGCTTTACAGTCATTTTAAAGATAAGGCCAGTGAAAGGGAAAGAGAGAAGCTCCATTGTTCTCCCTCCTTCCCTTTTCATCGAGCAGAATGGCAGTGTATGTACAGCGCTCATTCACGCATTGTGTAATCTTTTGTCATTGTAAGGGATCTTTGACGATTTCTCACAATTATTGCACGTCTGTAGCATAAGACTGGCAGTAGAATTCTGGGTTACTAATAAAAGACATCATTAATGTTTGTCCTAAAACTGACAGTGACTTCGCAAGATTCTAATCAACAATTACCTAATCGCTGTGAGCTTTGCCTATGATAAACATCACCGATGAGATTGCTTAAACCACTGAATTTATCAGATTTTACCTCTGCTACAAGGGCTATTTAAAAAATGGAGCCTATTAATCACACTATATTTGCCTTTAAATATAACTGCAATAAAATGTCATTTTATCTGGAGTTAAACCCTAGGCGGTATTTTATACACATAAGTGGCAATGCATTATCTGGAAATCAAGAAAGTAAACTTGAAAGTGAATTAAAAAAAAAAAAGTCCTAAACAGTAAAACTCATAAAAGGAAGTTATTAAAATAAATAGGACAAACTTCATAAAGAGAGAGGAACTAGTCTCTCTGCAACTATCTGACTGATTTAATCTGGACCAGTGCCAAGCCTTTTTTTTATTTATTTATTTCATGTGTCACTGGTAAAGATATAATACAAACATAGGTCCCATCTCAGTATGATTTAGAGCTTTAAATCCTAATAAGCTAAATGTTTTCAGCAGAATGGAGGAGGGTTAGAACCTCCATGAGGGTTTTATTGCTTCTTTTGTCTTCTCCCGTTTTTTTAGTCCTACACAAGTGACCAGATATGACACCAGCCATTTGAGCACCTTATAGTTTGGTTTTGCACTGACATGAATTCCTTTGCAGCTGTAAATGTTCTTGCTAAAGGCATGCCTTGCCTGCAGTATACACTGCTCCTGTGCCATGAATTTACCTAATGGTCCATTTGTATCTGGGGCTTTATAATAATATAATGACTATATAGTCAAAGTGCCTTAAGAAGTCACTTGTTTATCCGCCTGCAGCCTATACAGCTTAACCCTGAGAATTTACATTCTGTGTGCAGAAGGTTTATATCTGACCTCAGCTCACCTGTTAAGCAGCTAGTATAGGATTAAATAATATGGCCTCTGTAAGACAGACTTTAACACTGATCTAATAAGTAGACAGGGCAAAGCTTTTGCTGAAACAGAAATCTGCTGCATACTAGTAATAACACCAGGAGATGGAGACAATGTAATTATTAGATACCTTTATGGAATATTTTATGTGAAAACACACTGCCTGCAAAATATCTAAAACAAAACAATAAAAAGTAACAGAGAGGAGGAAAAAAGAAAATGCCAGGCAAGAATAAAGAAATAATGGGATAATATTAAAATAAAACTAACTACTGCCTACGCAATTCCTCAATAATGTTGGAAACCTAAAGAGAAAGCATTCTTAGTGACAAGATTCATACAGGAGACCTGATATACAAATACTATTTTCATTAATTGAATGTCTATCGGCACCAATATATGCTATATACCTCACCTTGATTTTTTACTTCAGCAAATTCCTTGTTGTATTCTTCTAATGTCTCTCGAAGCTTCTGGTTTTCTGTTTCAATATCATGCATCCGTTGAACCTTTAGTTGCAATTGCTGTCCCAGATCCAAGGCAGGTACTGGATCTGTAAAACAAAAAGAAAGATAAACATTAGCTGCAGTTATGCAGATACATCATTTGGATACAGATCACTGGAGCCCGTAGGCACACAACGTTTGGCGCCTTAAGTAATCAACCTTTCCTAGGATCACCTTTGTAATGCAAACATTTACTGTTTTCTGTTCCTAACCGGTCCTAAATTATTGTGCAAATGTACAAATGAACTTATGCGATGACAACTCATCAATAATGGGTAGAAAAAGCGTAACCAAAATTTTATACAGGGAAGAGCCACCTCTTTATTTATAGGCACAAGTCTAGTATACATAATGGTAAATCGGGGCATTGTATCTGATGTGAAATTATCATCTATAGGTTGGAATGAGTCCATGTAATCCAGTTCCCTCCTTACAAAAAAAAAAAAAAAAAAGGCTGGGTGCTACACTGACAAGCCCGGGAGCACACTAGTCCGGGGCCAGAGTTTGCCGACCCCTGATTTAGCACATCTGCAGGATTACCTGAAATGGGAAGACACATTTTAGCATAATAAATTTGAACGCTGTTCAGGGGTATCTCAAAAATCTGCTGTGGTACATGATACACACCCTAAAAGCAAAGTAAGTGCTAACTACCATAATGTAATGTAATTCAGCTCTATACAGTATGTGTGTCACGTTAAAGCCAAATACAATTGGAGTAACATGTCCATGACTTGGATAAAAATAA
The DNA here is from genome assembly GCF_032062135.1 of Pyxicephalus adspersus. NCBI lineage: Eukaryota > Metazoa > Chordata > Amphibia > Anura > Pyxicephalidae > Pyxicephalus > Pyxicephalus adspersus. The sequence continues at coordinate 142,160,312 of NC_092858.1, forward strand.
ACATCTATTCAGCCTTTTGCCTTTTTCACTCTTTACCATCTGCAGTAAATGTGGAGCTGCCATTAAAAACAAGAATTCTGACTGGTAGCTATGGGTAACAGTACCAATTTTAACTTGCTATTCATAAATTAGTTTCAATAAAAGCTGGGAGCCAATCACAGAAGCAGCAAACACATCTTCTGGGGGTGCAGTAATCATGCACAAAGTTGACTTGGTCCTAGTTTGACTTTATTTGCTAGTTTTAATCTGCAATGCACAAAGTTGTGGTGTCCTAAGTTTGCATCTTCTTGAGTTCTTTGTATCCTATCCTGAGAAAGCCTGCTTCCCTTATTCAGTGCAATTCATCAGAGAATGAAACTTTAGTTATAAATAGGGTATGTCTTTACCAGACGTGGTTATGTAATTACAGTGAATGAGCATGACACCCATTAGTCTGTCTGCCTCTTAGTGCATACTTATTGGATTACCCGCAACTGTGCTGACCACTAGACCATCGATTTCCAATACGGAGATAAACAGGCCAGCTGCCTGAACAATACTTTGGCTAACACATGACAGGGAGAGAGCCGAAGAACACAGGGCTTAGGAGAAATTATTGAATACATGTCCGATGAGGGCGCCAGATTTAATGGCAAAAAGGCAGGAAAGGTTTAGTCTCTTACAGTGGAATGCTAAACATCAAACTGAACAGATCAACAACAGTGTACATTAGCTAGTTCATTTAACTTCAAAAAACATTGCAGTCATTCATTTTGCAGACCACCCTCAGCCTGTAAGAACATAGTGTATATCTGTTAACACATTAGACATGGACACATGCTTTTTCTCAGCTAACCGAGAGGAGTCTGTTGGCTGATAGAATGGTCCCGGATTTCATTTGATTTCACTCCTTAATTAAGGAAGAGCATGTAGTCTGCCATAGTCCTGCACCCAATAGGTTAAACAAAGACGTATTGTGATCCGCATATAAGTTGGACTCATCCCAGCTCTCTAAAATAAGCAGTAATTCATATTAAAAAGGATGGAGACAGACAGTCGAGTCTTCTGAACGCTAGTTAAGAGTTCAGGAAAAGCCCAGTCACTTCTCTGATTATTAAGTAATGACAGCAGGCTTTAAAATTAGAAAGCAGAGCAGCAAAAGATGCCCCAAACGAAAAGAAAAAAGAGGCTACAAGAACTATAAAAAAGAATGCAAAAAAACACAAAAAGTACTTACACTTGCATTTATGAGAATATAAAATACATAAAAATAAGCTATAGTTTATACTGTAAAGCAATAGGGTAACTATTACACATATATTTGAGTTTCTTTTCCCTTTCAAAATACCCTGGTTAAACTATTAGGAGCAACTTCTTGAGAAAGTTACTTATGGCTAATGAAAAGAAAATACTACTGACTTCCTCACTCATAACCTGATCACACGCACAGCTCCAAGACTTTTCTAGAGCTGCCCCAACTCTCTGGAATGGTAATCCTGGTCCTATTCGGCTTGCTCCTACTTTCTGCTCATTTAAAAGAGCCCTTAAAACCCATCTTTTCAAACTTGCCTACCCTTACTTCTTTTGTCTCTTAAAACCCTCACTACTTTCCACCATTCCATATACCCCCTTCTCCTAGATTGTAAGCTCTTCGGGGCAGGGTCTTCTCTTCCTGTGTAACTGTCTGCATCTGTCTGTCATTTGCAACGTCTATTTATTGTACAGTGCTGCGTATTATTTTAGCACTATATAAATCCTGTTTATTAAAAATAAAAAAGTAAGATTATTGGCTTCTTATGTGCCAGTGCTTGACTGGCCCAGGGTTGTCACATGTTCCTCCATAAACGAAGGGGTCCAATATCTTAAGCACCTGCCCTGAGTTGACCATCAGGTGATCAAAGAGAAGATAACTATATTTTAGGGAAGAGGAAATTAAAATAACCCTTTTAACCTTGTCATAAATTGGCAAAGCATGTGTTTAAAATGTTTATTAAGTTTAGTATAAAACACATTTTAAATTATAACTCAGAGAAATTTAATTTAAAAAAAATGAACCAGGGTTACAGATGTAGAAAAAAAAAAAATTCCCTGAAAAACTGTATTTGATCTCTTCCCTCTGGATTGTGGATGGTCTCCAGAACTGCTGGTCCTGCATTGTACGTGATGATGGCCGAGTACCTGCAACCAACAGTACAGCACTGAAGAGGCTGCGGGGGACCGGTCCCACAAAAGCATTTGGTATGAAAAAGAAAAACTAAGACACTACAGTCACAGGTAAGTTCTCTATTTAAAGGCTCAGCATGACATCCATGTAAAATATGACACTGGTAGTCTAAGAGAAAAATAATAATACGCTTTGCCAATAGTATTCATTATTTGCGCTACTCCATTATGTCTGTACAGGATTCTAAAGCACCTGCTGGGTAATGAATACTAACAACAGAGATATATACTGCGCTGAATATAAAAAAACAAATTCACCCCTAAAGTGTGAGTATTCCTTAGCACAATAATATTCATATCAGTAGGTGAAATCCTCTAAGTGCAAGTTGTCAGTTAGAATCCGTTGCTAGTCATAAAGACATCAATTAGCATACACTGCCACAATTATATTGATAATGTGCTGAAGAATCTTTGAAAATATTGATGAGACCTGGAAAGCTTCAATCACACTTGCATCAAACAGTGGGACTATCACCATGTGAGGATATCCACGTTCCTGTGCTCCACAGTCTGAAGACAAAAGCAATCCTGTATCATATCAATGTCAAGGGTAAAAGCAGCTACTCTCCCCTCTCAGTGTTCGCTGTATAAAGTCCATCTGTGCTGTCAGCTTTAATTGACTGGTGGGAAGAGTGGGATTTCTGGCTCACTTTCCTAGCAGACACTGACGAGAAGGTAGATGAAGAATAGGAAGGACGCAATCAATAATATCTCTTGTCTCTTAAGATCTGCAGCCCATCACTTGTAAGTGACATGGATGGTAAACTATTTGACCCTTTATATACTGAAGACGGACAGGCCAAACATACTGAACATATAACTTACACAGAAGTGACAGCAGTTATAAATTATGTTTCTCCTCCAAAAATTTTTTTTAACCCAACGCCTATATAATAACAAAAGTGTAAGTGTATAAAATAATGATAACTGATACGGTTGAAACCCATGTCTCTATTTCTAAACATAAACACAGCCATGCTATGTGGATCCAGCTGTGAAAATGATGGATGTTATCGGCAGTAGCTTGTTTTATTGTTAGGAGGACAGTGTGACACAAAAGAGAACAGACAAATTACCAATATTTAACAAGGGACTGTCTGTGTGTTATATATATATATATATATATATATATATATATATATATATATATATATATATATATATATATATTTATATTGATTGGGATGGTCAATTATTGCTACAGCCAAGCACAGCTACACAATGGGTTTTAAAGTTTGAAAAGTTTGATTCCAGTAGTAATTTTCCTAATTTACACTACTCTTTATGATTTCTTTAGGAATTTGCCTTATTTGATTTAGGGTTTAGTTGGTCTTTAGGTTTTCAATTATACACACTTGTGCCTAATGCAGGTACCACTCCACCTAGTACAGGGTTCAGGATGGTGGTAATCCCATAAACAGTCCATGCAATTTAAAAAACAAGAGAATTTCGACTACCTATGCAAGGCATCCATGTAAACTTGTGTTAATGTTTATGTGATAGAGTAAGCACGTGACTCTCTTATTCTTTAGGATCACAATAAATGCCGCTTACTCAGAGGCACACAAAGAATACAGCAAAGTCTTCCTGCCCCTCCGTGTTTTAGGATGAATGCCCCCTTGTGTGTTTTCCTTATTCTACAACACTGCATTCCTGCATACGTTACTTTTCGTCAGGGCACTCTAGGCTAATATAATCATACGATTACATAATTAAACCAGCTGTCTCATTATAGAAAATCAACTGGAATTCAGGGCCTAATTAGTCATACAGCAATTAGCATGCTGATGAGCAACTGATGAAAAGCTGCCTAGTATTCGACTGTGTCAAGACCACCCAGTTATTTAGTGGGCAGAAAGGGACAGAACGGTGAAGCAGGGACTGAGAGCCGGACAAATTGATTATATTTCACACACAAGCTGCATTTTCCATTCTGCTAACTCAAACACCGCAGAAAACTGATCTGCCCAATTGAGACCTCCACAGTTCCAAAACACGGAAACCTGATCTAATTTTACAATACAAACAAAAGCACACAAAGAGGTCAGTGACATGTGCTCTGCATCCAGAAATCAGCCCAACAGAACACTTGTGGCAAACTGAGTAGACATATGAGAAAGAAGGAGTTTGACAAGTGGTCTTCTCAGGAGAAGCCACATAATAAAAGTAAGGATGTGAGTTAGAAGGTCACTCAAATAATTCATGCCATACATATATACAAAACTAATTACAGCTCCTGGGGAAATGAGCGCTAACACAGCAGATAGATCTGCTCAAAGAGAGATGTTAGCGGTGATGCCACGTATGCCACCTTTAGGAATAATAACCAGATAGCTTGTATAGTATTATTCACAACCATAACCTATAAAGAACCAACAATTGCCAGCTAAAGCCATGCAAATGCCAGATGTGCACAGGAAATTGAAAAGCATCTAAAGCCAAACTTTTTTTTATTTTTTTATGTAGCAGCTACAAAGTGTTTCTAAAAAGAAAAAAACAGAAGCAGTGAAAGATATATTGAAGCATTAGGACCTAGGCACAAAATCACTGACATCAGTAGCTAAACAACCAATGCAGCTCCTAATGGCCATAGAACAACAACAATTTGTAGCTCCATAAGGTAGAATTGAGGTCAGCTGGGAGCAACCCTGTAGCCAGTTCATCTCAAGAGAAAAATAAAAGTACATGTTGCAAATCTTTGATACAAAGTTGGTGAAGTGACAAGGCCACCATAAATAGAGGAAGGTCAGACATGTAGTCAGTGAGAATTGCTTTGTATCATTTTAGGTTTAGTTGGGCTTAACTCTGTGTAACAAGTACTGCACTGACACAACTAGAGCAATGTCAACAGAAACACAATCAGTAATATACTGACACAAACTTCAATACTGTGAATAGTGGTGACCCCAGAAGCAAAGAAGGTAAAGAAAATCTTTCTTATGTGTTTTGCCCCCCCAATGGACTAAAATATTTGTCACAGACAAATCTACATGCAAAATGTACTAGTAAAAAAGCAATACAATTTTTTCAACTCCCAATAAAAACATCTTAATTATAATGAAAGGCTTATATTGAGATTTATATATTGCAAACTGCTTTATATCCAGTGTGACCAGTGTGTCTATCCTACCTGCCCACCTCTGCATCTTCAACTGTATTCCTATCAATAAAGTGTACACAGAATAATGTATGTGCATCCATGGGTGGTCCAGGAGTTATACCGTACTTTTAAGTTCTAAGCAAGGAGGGGCAGAACTAACCTTCACCTACCGGATACCCCACTTCATAGTAAAGTACATATTAGCTCTATAGTAGTTCTGGGAAGAATACAAAAGGACTAACCACAGCTAGTCAGTGAGAGGTGGTGGGGATCAGCACTTTAACAAATATCCAGGTCAAGCAGGGTAGTATACCCAAAGCATGTTCAGGTGCAGTAGATGCCACCCCTGGTGGCCTGGTTGTAAGTTTAGCCCTGAACAGACACAACAAGCAACTGTTTGTATGTAGCCTATGAGGACGGTCAGACAGGGGCATGCAGACACCTATGGCACTGGAGTATGCGTGGAGCAATCAGAGGATGTTTTCCAGCTAAACTTCACACAGTGACATCTGCTGATGCCTAAAAATATTATATCGTCTTTCTATCAAGACTAAAATTGTAGATTATCACATAGTGTCTATGGACCCCCTTACAGTGGGAACACAAATCCTACAAAAGTTCTATATTTCATAGATGTGCCTATAAGATCCTCAGACTTTTAAATTTGCAAAGGGCCTATTTGATATAAACTAAATAAATTGTTAATGAAGGCCCTTGCACTGAAGTGTTATTTATATATTATCCTGCAGATCAGATATATAGATATATAGAAAACATAACCGGGGGTTTAGTCAGGTGTTTACTGCAGACACCTTTATTTAACTAAACCTCTAGTATGGGGAATGTTTATATTTTAACTGAAGTAAAACCAAATTAAGCTGGTCTAAAAAGCACGAGCTGAAACTGCCACACCTGCTAAATGACTATAATTAAACGGAAGCCTAAGTTTGGAAGAGAAAGTTCCTACCTTTAATTGCAGACCTCAGAAAACACTGTAGTTCCTGGCTAAATCCAAAATTTGCCTAAGGGGATGATGAACCTTGATAAAAGCATTTCAGTTGTGTTTGCATTACTAAATTATAACTGTTGAATCACTGACTAGTTCGTCACGATCCTAAAACAACAATTTTGTCACCATCATGAGACTCTATGGCAGTTTTGGGCAACAACCCAGTACCCAGACCTAACGACTGCCCTAGGCTTATGAAAAGAAAGAGAAAAAAAAGTACAGACTTCCCTCCATTAACAGGTTCCTTGTAATCAAACCCCACTTACACAAAAGTGTGAGTTAGCAAATAGGAGGTAAAAAAAGGAAGAGGAAAATAGAAGGGGTTTTTCAACTGGCAATTTAAAATGTATTGATTATTTACAGGTTATGTTAAGATTACAAGTAAATTTAGAAAGCCAGTAGGCGAAAGACGTCTGGCTAAAGAGGCGTTTTACGGTTTTTCTCATATGATGACGTTATAGGGAATTAAATGTATAGTCAATGGTCATATACCCCAGACGTTTGAATCAGGCTGGACCAATCATAATAATCTACCCCATATGTATATATTTAACTATTTTGTATTGGTTAACCTGAAGTCCTAACCTGTGAATAATCAATACAAATTGAATTACCTATTAAAAAACCTATCTCTCTTCCTCTTCGCCCCAAGCTGACAACACACAGCCAGCTATAGGAAAAGGAAAATTTCAACAAGATCTGAATTTTCTCAGACATATACCTTGCTACTTAAATTGATTGATCAGCTGAAAAGAAAAATAAATAACCTGAACAAGACTTGTTTAAAATATATATATATATATATATATATATATATATATATGGTAAAGGATAATGTGAGAATGTCTGCTTTATGCTGGAATTATTAGGTAAGAATTCAAACTTATGCTGTTCGTTTTAAACAATAAGATTGTGCCAAAAAAAAATCACTTTTTATTATTGACATTGTTAAAGTGGACGTACCTTTCTACACAACTACAGCTGTTTCTTCTACATCTCGTCTTAAATCCATTCATGTACAATTGAGTGGCATACTTGTAACAATTTAAACCCTGAACACCATTGATAACATCTGTTCTTTCATAGATTTGCTACTTTAAAGTCTGTGTTCTTTCACAGGCCTTCAAGCAGCCACTGGTTAATATTTCTTCCATGACTGACAAGGTTAGGTAAAGGAAAAGGAAGCAGATTACAGCTATAATAAACTAGTCTCCAGCATTGCTCATATATAATATTATGCCTTTTGTCACCAACATATTCCTTACAGTGGTTGTTTTGACTTTCAGATAAAGGTAAAAGTCAGAAAAGACCTAAAATAAAGCCCAAGTTCCAGTTTGGAACCACTTACAGGCTGGTATTGTTGGGTAAATACTAACTCACTTCCTGTCCTGCCGATTACTAACCAGCAAGACATGGCAGAATTATTTACCTTCCCCAGTATGGTTTGTGTTATCTTCTATATCTTAGTTTTTGCTTGTTTTTATTTATCATTGGCTACGTGTTCTTTATTTATTTGTACTATATTGTGTAACTTGCCACATCCTGTATTAAATCATCATACTAACTGTTTACCACAATGCACGATGTTTGGTTTTGCTTAAAAAGTTTTCTATGGAGCAACAGATGTATACAATGGTAATGTTTTTGGTACTAACATTTGAGTGGGTTATTGGAAAAAAAATGATATATTATGATTATTAGTGTATATGTATCGCCTAGGTTTCTTAGCAACACTTGGCAAGGGGCTCCAGGATATGTTTCTGTTATTGAGAAGAAAAAAATTGTGTTTTCTTACATCCTAATAAGTACTCTCAGATATGGTGAAAAGCAGCATGGAAATGTAACGGGTTGCTAAGGTGGGATGAGATAGGCAGCTCTCCAAGGAAAAGTACTGATCTGCAATTTAAGAACCATACTAAGTGCTCCTGTTATGTATATATGTGTGTATGTATGTATGTATGTATGTATGTATGTATGTATGATTCAAACATATATTTTCTTTAGCCAAATCAATGTGCAATTAATGATCAGTTTTATGTTCCAATGCAATTGGGTATACATCAGAACATGGAATAATATTCACCTGGGACATCAATTAATCGTTTATAGACATTCAAGAAGGCAGCTTCAGCTTCTTTGCTTCTTTTACTTAATGCATCGATCTAAAAAGGAAGAAATAAAATTATTTGTTTTACATTGGAATCAACTATTAGTGAAACTACAACAATATTTGGAGAAAATAGGTTAGTTCAAGAAGATGATGTGAGACAACTGCAGCATTTGTGTATCACAGATCCAGTGAACTTATAACTACACACACTTTTGTAGCATGGGTCTTGAGCACTAAACAGACTAAATAGGAAAAAAGTAAAATCTTCAATACACAGTCTGCTTTTGTGGGCAGCCAGAGCTGATAAATAAATCAACAAAAAGTATATTTTCCCTGAATTTTACAGATTACTTGTACGGCTTGTAAAAAAGAGCATCATCCCTGTCCTAGGAAATCCTGATATTCCCTCTGGACTTTCAGACCCGTTTTTATGTCTCTGGCATGAACAGGGAGTCTATTGTGCTATACACTTTATTCGGAATGGTGCATGGATCCCCACTATCCACCCTACAAACGGACAGGGAATTACCACCGTTGACCCCTTGGCGCTACATACAGCTATCTTATGTATTGAGGTCACTGCCTCAGCCAAATAATTTCTGTCGCTCCTTGCTGCCTTTGGAGAGGCACTCTTTCCTATGTATACCAATCACTCTTGGAGGTACATGCTCCTGAGACAACCTGTTTTGTGACCAAATGGGAGACTGAGTTGCATATGAAGTTTACAGATGCACAAAAAGAGATGTTACTCCATTTTAGCCTTAAGGCCTCTAAATGCAACAGATACCAAGAGACCAACTACAAATTGGCCACTCGCTGGTATAGGACACCCTCTAAGCTCGCCAAGCTCTTTCCTGGTACGGATGACACTTGCTGGAGGTGCAAGGCTGCTCAAGGCACCTTAATTCACATCTTTTGTGAATGCCCTAACCTACAATCTTTTTGGTCCTCAGTTGCTGACATTATCCTTAAGCCTACTGATGTAGATATTAGAGACAAACCAGCCTTGGCTCTACTTCACATGTCCGATTCCTCAAAGAAGGTGTACAAACGGTCATTGTTGAGACGTCAACTCAATGTGGCAAAGGTATGTGTCCCAACTTGCTGGAAGAGTACTAGCCCACCGACATTAGACCACTGGTTAAAGAGGGTTGCAGATGTGCACTGCATGGAGGACATGATTTCCACGGACTCCGATAACACAGCCATATTTACACAACGTGGTTTCACTGGATTCAATTTACTACATCTGCCGAATATGCTAGGTTGTCACACTGCTCCCAACTGACCCATCTCACACACTGCCGATCTGAAATCACTACCCCCACACTGATTCAGACTCGAATTTCGTTTATTATAGTGGGACTTGGCACGTTTTTTCAAGCTTACGTCCCCCACTCCCCCCTCCCTTGTCCCATTAGTTATATATGTGAAAATAGAGATACCTGTGTTTGCTGTTTTTGATATTTGTTCCTATGCACTTTGCTGTTTTCACAGATTTATGTATTCTGTTACATGCTGCTTTCTTTTTCATTGATGTAAGAACTTTGTTTTGTCTCAATAAAAAATTATTTTTCAAACAATAATAAAAGTAAAAAGAAGGGGGGGCATCATCAAACACTGCTTTGATAAATTCTCTGTGAAAAGCCATGAAAGACCCTAAACTTGGTGCACTCATATACATGGATAACAAGCCGGTACAAGGTTCTGATGGAACCGATTCCAAGGTAAAGGCGGTACCAGGTTCTACCCCACTGACTGCTTTCCTCTGTTCTCTTCTGGTAAAAGGCAACCCATTACATTAATAAACAACAACAAAAAAACACAAAGACAGAAAAGGCAGGACCAAGCAATGACTTCAACTAGTAAACATTCTGATAATACAGTGGCTTCGGATCTGCTGGGCTCCTCTAGAGAATATCAGAGGATAGATGTAGGCTTGTGTAGGTTTTATTTATTGTATTTATATAGCACTGACATATTACACATCATTTACAAAGTCCATGTCATGTCACTAAGTGTCCCTTAAAGGAGCTCACAATGTAATGTCCCTACCACAGTCATATGTTTTATCACTGTCTAAGGTCAATTTCAGGGGGAAGCCAATTAACCTAACTCCATGTTTATGGAATGTGGGATGAAACCTGAGTGCCCCAAAGAAACCCACAAAAACATGGGGAGAACCTGCAAACTCCATGCAGAGAGTGTCCTGGCAAAGATTTGGGTGTTATTTACAAAACAAAAAGGAGGGGGGAGTACAAGGCCGGCCCGGCCGGCGAAACACAAGATGCCGGCGGGCGGACCACAAGATGCTGGCCGGCTTCTTACCTGGTCCCGCTGATCATCCAGCGTTGTTCACGTTCCAGCGCCGGGTGATCTCTGAAACAAGAAGCCGGCCGGCGGAGGAAAAAAAAAGCCGGCCGGCTTCTTGTGTGTGCGTGCGCGATGACGCTGGCGCGTGTGCGGGAAATTCAAATTGAAACTCATTCATTCATTTTGTATTGGATTGAATACAAACCCCTGTATCCAATCCAATACAAAATAATTAAAAATAAATACAAAGTATGTATTTTGTATTGGATAGGATACATGAATTTGTATTCAATCCAATACATAATGAGAGTTTGAATTTTGTTCTCATTTTGTATTGGATTGAATACAAAGTCCTGTATCCAATCCAATACAAAATATTAGAAAATATATTTATGTGGTTTTGTCTATAGGTATGTGACGTTGGAGGTGTTTTAGAAAAATATATTACTATACAGTATACCGAATTATCGCATTTTCAGTATTTTTCATTTATTTATGTATTCATTTTAAGCTGAATTTTGTGTTTTTCCTTTAATTTTATTAAAAGCCATTTTTTTTTTTTTTTTACATGATTGTGTGTTTCAAACATTTTTTATATTCATTATATCTACTAGACCCCTATTCGGACATATTTCTGTAAGTTACAGGTCTACAATTAAAAAAAAAAAAAAATTTCATGAAAACCTGTAACGCTTTTGGTACAGAAATCTAGACCTCAGTGTAACGCCCAGGAGGTTAATGTATATTAATAAAATACACCAGTTAAACAGGGTGTGTATTCTTTTTCCTAGTCAAGTCAACTCACAGATTCACACTGTGTGAAGGGGAAGTAAAGAACAATTTTTGTAAAGCAGAAATCAAAAGCAAAAGCTTGCCCGAATCTTGTTCTTTAATCTATGTGCTAGTTGGGTCCCACAAACTTTTCTGAAAGTTAAATCAATAAGGAAAAGGATGGGACAAGGCTTACAGTTCTGTCTATTCCCCCTTTTTCCAATAGTGCATGGTTAGTCATGTTTCTACCCCATAATACGACTATAAAAATAATAATACAAACAAACAACGCTCCTTATTTTGAGCATCGCTTGTGACAGTAGCGCCATTTTTAAGATACATTTGGCAATAATAAAAGTTTCTCGCTTTTGTGGGCCCATATTAAACAAGGGGGATATTCATTCTCCAGAATCCAAAGTGCCACATGTGTGTGGCTGTCAGTCAGTCCTCTTGCTGGAGAAAGTCTTTTCATGAGGGTAACATATCTTCTACAAGCTTCCCTTTATTCTCAATAATGTACCCACCAATCTGTGACCATGCTGGTGTTCTGGTAAAAAAAAATGTCCTGGTAAGATGATCAGATGTGATTTAATGCCCATGAATACATTTATTTAAACTTCTGAAAATGAAATAGACACCCACATCTTCATATGCAACCAAATTAGGCTGAATGTTGTGTGGAGCACTCAAAAATCCATGAAGCTTTATTAGCCGCTAGCTCTGGTTCCCTTTCCCATGACTCTTGGTTGGATAGAGAGACACCGGTGATGGAGATACAGTAAGGGATGGTCCAAATGCGGTGAGCAGGGAAAGTTACTGGTATTTAAATATCAAACCATGTTGGATTATAAATATAAAAGCAGTCATTACAGTAAATTACTTGGCCTATCGTTCTTTTAAAGAGAGAACACATTTTATATATCAAGCATGAAATCAAAATGAAAAAAGTCAAATGAAAAATATTTAAGTGGGGGGATTTCCATTTGATACAAACTCATAGTGAAAGTCAAAAGGCTTTTATATATATACATGGGTAACCAGTAAATCAAGACCAAAGTTCTACAAATGTAACTGTACATTTATTTTTACATTACCAAAATAATTCCTTATTCCACATAATAATATAAATAGTGAAAGTAGCATTTTGCCAATCCGTTAAGCCAGAAATCGGTAAAAATAAAAATGTCACAAAGAAAATCAGCCAAGACCTCATGAAAAATATTGCCAATGTCTGGCCGCTATGTCGTATAAATGTCGTCATTCCAAGCAAATACCATAATTATGTTATTCTGACCGGAATAATATTTATACAGAAAATAAAGGCACCTAAGACAGTGCAGGGAAACGGCTATAGATCACAGAGGTCACTAATAAGCCAGGGAGGGACAGGCAAACTATCAAGCTGCTTTAGGCTTCTCTAATTTTACTTTGTGGTCTGTTTTATCATAACATAAATGGCGTCAGGAAAAATAGTTGTTCATCACTAAATATTTATAAAGCTGTCAGTAAAAAATATTTTCCATGGCTGGCAATCTATGCAGTAGGCACATTGTTTAATTTCTTCCCTTCATTCTAATGATATAATCTGTATACTTGTCCATTAACTATGGCACATTCAATTAGACAGGGCTGTATGTATACAGCAACATAGTTGGATAAGAGCAAATTAGGAGATAGATCAGAACCAACAGATGCCTAGTGGTTGGTAAATTGAAAACTAAGATTGCAGACAAAGGAAGCCTGTCCATGGCTCCAACACATGGATTTCAATGGACAAACATGATTTCTAAAAGCATAGTATGTTGGTGCTATAAAAATACAAATATGACCATAAAGATAGGTTATTATGAAAAATGTGGTGGTAATTAAACTTGCATAAACTTTGAAAGAAAGAGTTGAGCCTTTACCACTTCTCCTGAAACTAAGAATTTTACAGCTGGGCAGACCTCCGAAACAGGTAAGTGCTATCATACTCACCTACCTCTCCCACAAAGCAGAGTCTTCCCCTCTGCTGACCAATAAGGAGGCGTTTTGCTGTCCTGTTTTGTACTGGGATTGAGAATGACGTTGCCTGTACCTTGTTGCACCAGTGTGTCCAAGGACCAGAACATGAAACATTCACAAGTAAATTCTATCACTCCTTATGGGATGCTCCGATTGAGTCCTGGTGGTGTGCATGGATTCTGTATTTTGGCCCTAATTAGGGGACACATACTCCTGGACCTATTATAACCTGGCCTGCTACCTGACTTTCATATAATAAATTCATATAATAAATAAGAACAAACACTGATGATGTTCCTGATCTTCTGACCTTTCTGATCCATTTACCTAATGCAGTTAAAGTGGATTCAAATCCTAACTAAATGATAATTAGGCTGCTTAAGCTAGGCTAAAGATGTTTGCCATGTTTTAATTTTAGAAAATACTTGGTCTCACCAGTTTTACACTATTTACCTCCATGCAACTGAACTCCTTCAGCTTATTTTGGTCAGGTCCAACCTAAATGCATGTACTCCATGTACTCCAGTGATGGCTGCATTTCTCGGGGAGGGTTTTCAACAGCAATGAAACATGCCCAAGTATTGTGTGTAGAAATTGGGAACCCATGTGAAAGAGTGACCAACTTATGTTCATAAAAACTGCAGATGTAAAAAGATTTAAATGTCTTTCAAAATGATATTACATGTCACATTTTTGTTTTTGGATTTACTTAATGTATTTTAATACAATGTACAAAAAATGTCCACACAAGACAAACTAGTAAAGGGGACCCGCAGATATTTTATGAGCTCAAGCCACCTGTGATAAGGCAAATAAATAGTTTTTTGGGTTTTTTTTATTTATTTATTTAAAACATGGCTCCAGATTCTCTGCTCCCAAGTTACCCTCTGTTATCAAACAATTGGAAATCCAGTAGCTCCATATTACTCAATATTAGTAATCACAGGCATCAGTGTAATGTCATAAAGTAAATTGGTAAGTGGTTTCTTTAATGGTTCATATCTTGAAAGAGGAAGGAAAAACATCTTTTAGGGCAAATTAAAGGGTCATTTATTTAATGGTGCAATTTTTACGGAGAAACCCTTTCTGACTGGTTGGTATAGGCAACAAATATCAACTATATCCTCATTTTCTGTTCTTTCTTTTTTAATAAACGAAGCCTATTAGATGCATCAGAAAGAGGAAATTTGAGGTTGGTATATCCAGCATATAAGGTAGAAAATTGTTAGAAATTTCCTTCCTTGTAGGGGTTTTTGCACGCAATAAATGTGTACGTTTCCCTTGAATCCGAAATGTACCTTTGGAAGATAAAATGCTTTTCTAATATTCCGGCAAAAAGTCAGTCTGATAAAGTATCAACTGGAGCTTCCTAAAGTGATCTATCCTCGCATATGATTGCATGAGATATGCAGGTTCATTGACAAGTATAAATTGAATTTCATGGCATACTCTTCCCCTAACAGTGCTTAGTGCTGAATTTTTCATATATTTCTTTTCCACTGCTGAATATTTGAGTATCATTTTATGAAATATTCGGTTTCTTCTGATGGTACGTGACAGGAATAATGGAAAATGCATTCTTTTCCTATCCCCACTACACTCTGGCCTTTTACTGTACAGCCCATTGACCCTATTATTAAAAAGTGTAACATTGCACCCATTATTAATGGGACCTGCCAAAATATATTACTCAGGAGGCGGTGAGCTGGCCATGAAATCTCAGGATTTAGGCACCGTAGACAAAAAAAACCAAAACAAAATTCAGCAAGAATTGTCCCAATGAAAAAAGAATATTCAGAAATAAAGAAAAACAAGCTCAAGCATACACAAAGGAAAGGTGTGTGCAAAGGACCAAATCTGAAAATAAACCATGTCCACCACACAAATTCAGCCATGCAGCAGTAAAAATATACCAATGATGGGATTTGTATTTTAACATAGTACAGGCCATAGTCATGTATTGTCTGAACCTGTGTGTCAGTGTTTCCTAACTTTACCAAGTGCCGTAAAATATCCAATACATATGACGCCTAGTTCCAAATACCAACAATGCAATCTGGTTTATTTAGACCTATGGCTCAATACACTAACTGTGCGGGTGCAGAGGAGCTGAGAGATTTTTATACACACACAGAATCACTGATCAGGGAAATAAGTACCATTGATTAGCTCATTTCAATAGCAATTAGCAAGGGATGGGATATTTTAGGCAAGAGAACAGTCATTTGTAAGAAGCTGGACAAATGGGCAAAGGTTCTGAGCAGCTGTGATAAGGCCCAAACTGTGATGACTACGTGACTGGGTCAGAACAAGTCTTGTGGGGCTTTCTTGATATGTAGTAGTTAGTACCATTTCAAATGTGGTCAATTGAAGGACGACCAGTGAAACCGTAATAGAGTCATGTGAGAAGGAAAGCTAGCCTGTCTAGTCTGATCCAACAGGACAGCTACTGTAGGACCAATGGATAGAAAAAAACATTATGCTAGCCACAAAAGGAAGCCCAAGCAGCCACACTGCTTACGCTGACCTTCATCTACCACCAAGAGTGGCTACAATGAAGTCGTAGAAAAGTAAGAGGTTGATATGATTAATTTTATGCAGGTCATGAGAATGGCTGGGTTCCTCCGAGTCCTTTACATGGGAAGAGATGGCAGCAGGATGAACTATGGGAAAAAAGACAGGATGGTGGAGTGACTTGTGTTGCTGCGAATATCTTGGTGCTGGATAACAAAGGCATCTTCAGAGGTCCTGTAAAGTCCAATATTTGTGGAGTATGAGCTTATTGGTGCCATGAGAGGGACCTAAACACTATTAGGTACCGGGTAAGTGACTTACGAGACGACAAGGCAAGCCAGGTCTTTTCAGGCAATGTTTGGAGTTGCATACTTTGCTTCTATGTATTTTTTGTAATAAATAAAAAGGATTTGATCTTTGAATATGTAGCGGGTACTTCCTACTTTGCTGTGCAGGACAATGCTTGTTGTTTATTGCTCCCGTTATCTAATTGTTAATCTATAAAGGTCACTAAAGAGCTCAGATGGCTGGATGTGCAACCACAATCCAACAGAAAGAGATCCCTCCGGACATGTTAATGTGTAAATATGTTTAGAAAGTTAGAATTAGAAAAGAGGAGGGCTCCATGCATTGCCATCTCAGAGAGGAAAACAGACCAGGCATGGTGACTGCTACTAACCAATTCTAAGCCTAGTACACACAGGCCGATTTTCACTTCTCATCTGACGCAAATAAATCTAAAGTGAAACCATCAGGACATTGATCATAAGAGACCGGTTTCTGATTGGACACGTTTAAAAATATCAAACAAAAATACACAAGCCACATGTATACAAAATATTTATCATAATGTTCTATATGTGGCAAAGCAGAACATCGTACACGTGTTCATTATTATAAATGTATGTTAAAGACCAATTAAAGTTAAAATTGAACAAGTTAACTTTCTAAAAGAACTTTTGTTGATTGATGTTGAACTTCAAAATCAAAAACCCAATGGGAATTTTGTGTTCCAGTAAGGGGGTAGTGGGGTGCTGTGCTTGTGGCAGTATATACTCTGTGTGTTACACAATATTCACCCCGAGCCGGTTTTCTTTAACAATATCACAGTGAGTCCCAGGAAAAGTAAAATTTTTTGGTCCTGGGATTAAAAATTTTGAGAACTTTTGATTTAAATGTATGCAATAGTTTTTTTCTGAAGTATTCAGAATTCGTTTACAGCTTGAATCATGTTACAGAATGAGGACATCCATCTGTATACAGTCCTTAAAATGAAATATTAACACTCTTACAGGAAATATAACAGGGGCAATAAAGATTTACAGATTTGTTTATGAAAAGATTCCTGTATAAACGTCAAAATACATGTATATGTCAAAATACAATGGAGACAGGTTCAACTCCCCCTGTTTACATAAAGGACTCCAACTTAATATACCCACCTAATCTCTAGGTTTATATAAAGTGTGAGTGCAGCTGCTATGCGCTGCACTGGCCATATGCACAGATAAATTATTGTTTAAGCAAAACATACTTGGAGATAAGTTTCTTAAAAATCATAAAATGGTACTTTGAAATTCCAAATATCTTCTTTTCCTGCAATGGAGTATTGGTATATCAGTATAATGTACAGATGACCTGCTACCACTGCAATCATCTATTCTGGAAAAAAGCAGAGTTCCATCACGAACATCACTTTGTGCTTCCACTGTCCTTAATTCACCCTGCAACATTCCAATGAATTTGTGCAAAATAAAAGGTCCCTGCGCCCTCAAGCTGTAAAAGCTTATTACCAGATTCTGCAGAGCTATGGTTTATTTATTGTCACTCAGAATTCTGGAATTCTGTGATTAACACAACAAGTGCAACTCCAATATCAGAAACCTCTCAGCTGTCCTTTCTTCTGCTTTTTCCTGCACTCGCACGGGGCAATATTGAAATTTTAAATCAGTAATAATTCAGCTGTAATGGGAAAGCTTGTGGTGTAAAAAATACATTTTAACTTAATTTCTTGCATGTGTTCATAAATCGAGAACCTGTAATCTGTGAAAAGGCGAGAACATTTAGTATATGAAGCCTTAGCATTACTGACTTAAATCAAAATATTTTACAAACAGTAGAAAGTGTAGAAAGATTGTTTATTTCATATAGTGAGTGGATATTTCATACTTATGTACAGATAGGTTACTCACTGTACAGAATGCAATCTTATGAGCGATTAAACTCATCAAGCTTTACTTGGGGTAATCAGGTAGACTACTAGTGAGGATAGTGAACTGCGTGCTTAATTTGGTTGTAGACTCATTGCTGTAGTGGAAAATAAGTTTAGTACAACAAAATTGCAAATAATAAAATGAACCAATAGTCTAATATTATCCATACACAGGCATTTGTCTCATTGAGTAGAAGGATGCCAAAACATTTGCCTGTCCTTGAAAGAGTCCTTCCTAAATAAACCAATTAGTGAATTTGGAGCATTCATGGAGAAAACTTTGTTTCCCTTTGTCAACTGAATAGAAGGTGATCAGCTATTGATCATTAGGATGGTTTTCAATACCTAAGAGCAGGTTCACATTTGCCACTTGCATGCTGAATTTTGAGCGGTTCCCCTTAAGGACTCGCACAGCAGTGCTGCTTCGAAAAGAACCGACGTCTGTACATTTGACTGCTCACCGCAGCCCCTATCCATTCCCATGTGGATTTCTGCAGGGAGATGCTACATGTAGAGTCTTCCCATGCCGCAGCGTTTCCTGGAATGAGGAAGCGGTAAACATACCACAACCTCATTGCCAGTGTGAATAGGCCCTAAGTAAATTGCTTTCAGTAGTAATGTTTTTGGAGAACAAAAAAGTTCCTTAGTACATATTTGCAGGTTCTACCTGTGTCCCAAAACCATGCGGTTGGGTTAATTGGCTTCTCCCCCAAAATTGACCCCAGACTGTGTTAAAGACATTTGACCATGATAGGGACATTAGATTGTGAGCCCCTTTGATGGACAGCTAGTGACATGACTATGGACTTTGTACAGCGCTGTATAATTAATTGGAGCTATATAAATACTGTGCAATAATAATAATCTTTACATGAACCATGGAAAGCTCATCTGGATGTTTGGGACTATGATCAAAATTTAATAAACACTTCTGTCTATCTTTGGTAGCTACAAACAGACAAACTTCATCCTTAACATTGAAGACTCAGTCTCAATGGAATTTTGACCACTACAGCTAATACATACAAAATATAATCAACAAATACACACCCTAAAGCTCACTCTGCACTTTGTAATATGTTTAAAACAATTACATTTCTACATATAAAGCAGCACCATTCTATTGCCTTTTGGCATTCAGAACTTTTGACATATCTGGATTGTGAGATTTCGCATAATAGATCCCATATGGAAATTTCTACACACAAATATAGATATCAGCTGATATAAAGAGACAGAATGAATAGATATATCTAGATTTTAGGAAAGGATCCAAGGACTCAGGGATAGGCAACAGATTTTAGAGCGATGGCAGCCTGCCTTTTGGCTCATTCGTTTATCACATTTGTTTCTTTTAAAATTTAAGGCAAAAAATAAAATCTTATCACCATGGATAGAAAAGTAATTGAAATTATACTAGGTATATGAAATAGTGGGCTCACAAGGGTTGGTGATCACCTGTAAGATGCTTAGAATTGAAAGGCTGTGATTTAATTTTTGACGAGCCTGGGATTCTAGGGCCCTAAAAAAAGCCCTCACTGGGTCACCTTGGTAGACTAAGGCTACGTACACACGTTAGATGATTCTTATCCAATAATCGCCTCAGGGCTGATATTGGATGAGAATCTGGCGTGTGTAAAGCTCTCGTTGCTCATAAATCCATCCTGGCAGATCCAAAAACGATCCTAATAGAAGTGAATAGGAGAGAGAGCAGTGGGGTGCCGCTCCGTCTTTCTCCCCCTCTCCATAAAGCAGAATGGTGTTGCATGTACAGAGCTCGTTCATGCATTTGCCCTTGGAATGGATCGTAAAACATCCTTTCCAATGACAATTATTGAACGTATGTACGCAGCCTAACCGTAATCTGTACTACTGATACTTATAAAGGGAACATAGGAATATGCTTTCAGATATGTTAATTCTTGACTCGAGCATTTTCCACTATGCTGCCTTTCACTACAGGCTCGCATGTGTTTGTGTTCAGCAATGACTGCAAATAGCATTTCTTTTTTTTCTCTTTGGCAAAAGCGGCACCCAACTGTATTTCACAACATAACATCCACCGAGCTGCAAGTAGCAGATGATGCTTAAGAGGTTAACTCGGCATATATCTGGCTCCTCTCCAGCCTTTGTAGAAGAATCACTACTAATGTGTGAGCACAAAGCAGAGTCCAGGCCAGCCGTGATTAATAGACTGCTGAATACGCTCCTTTCCTCACACACACACACTTTTCATTCCCCTGCTTCCATAGATCATGGACTTATCCTCGAAATATCTGACTGAAATTGAATTTGGCTTCTCTCTCAACCGTTCATTTCCTATGTTATGCAAGGTTATATCCTTTTCTGCATGAGCAGAACCAAACCAGCTGCAGCTCGGGAGAAGAAAATATGTTTTCAATTATAGAGCTGGCCTAAAAACAGAATGGTAGATCTGAGAGAGCCCTTAATAGAGCCATCATTGAGTGAACCTGCTAGACGAAATCCTATTAATTAGGTGTTTAGCCTTACACAGGGAACCTTTGATACTGCAAGCACGTTCTACCTGGCAATGCTATAGCTTTGTAACGCAGCAGGAAGTTAATATGGCAAACTTCCTCAATTGGCTATGCAAAGGTCTGACATTTGAAATGGAGATGATTGCAATGAAATATTGAGTTTCAGGAGTGCATTAAGCGACCAAGTGTATGATTTGCAATTTACTGTGCGAGCGGTACAACTCAACATGCTGTGAAAGGAATACCTTTCTCCTCTCATGTAGGGGATCTATAAAGAGAAAAACGTATACATTTCTTGTGTGGATGATATGGTTGTGTCTTTAGGTTTACAACATAAAATTAGTTGGAGATATTTAGCACACACCAAAACCTTTGATTATTTCAACTGCAATTTTCCCATAGGATTTTCGCATGTTATTCAATGTGCTTCCCTTGTGCAAATACCCAAAAGACCTGAGACAAGTGCTAGCCACCATCTTGGATGTGATATCAGCAGCCCCGGCAAACTAATAGAAGTTCCATTTTACAGTATTCCCTTTACTTCCCCCCCCCAGCTACATAATAGGTTATCCTAGAAAAAGTGAAAATGTGGGCTAACTAATTCTGCAATCAGACACTCCTGAAAAAGGATAGGGATATGCAGTAGCAGGAAGGAGGGGAAACTGAGATTGTGCTTCCTGGAGTAGCTGATCCAATGCCGATCCAATGCCATAGTAAAATCACCAGTAGGTGCAATATTTTCAGGAACATTTTGTCCTAAAGGAGGACTCTATTATATGGTTGATTTAATATCTCTTTTGAAGGTTCTCATTTATACCGGCCACTGTAGATTTAGTAGTAGTCACGTCATATTCAACTGGACTTGTTCTTGTAATGTTGAAGATGTTTGCAGCTTTCCAAACTGGTTAATTAGTTCAAAACTGTTGAAGTGGCCTGGAAAGCTGTAAAACATCTTTTAACATTACAAGAACAATACCTGCTGAAGGTGGAATTGGTTTAGTAACAGACTGCCTGACCAAGGCTACATAAACACATCCAATAATTCTTGTTCGATAATCAGCTAAGGGCCGATATCGGACGAGAATCTGCCGTGTGTACATCGCCCGTCGTCCATCGTCCGAAAGACCGTCCTGGCGGATCCATGGACGATGGACAACGAACAATCGTAATGAAAGCGAAGGAGGAGAGCGTGCAGCAGGGTCCCGCTCTGTCGTTCTCCCCCTCCCCTCTCTATAGAGCAAAATTCGTTCACGCATCGTGCAGTCCTTAATCGCAGGAAAGGATTGTGAAAGATCCTTTCCAACGACAATTATTGCATGTGTGTACCCAGCTTAGGAACCTTGCTGAGACAAAATATTTAGCTGCTAAATACACAAGTCACCAAGCCAGAAGAGGTGGGTTATCAATAGGGTGAAGGAGATAAGAAAAGCTACAGGTTGTGTTTCATTTCCAGTTCATGGCTATGGTCAGACATATCTAACCGGACATATCTGACCCTGCCTGTCTCTGGCTACCTGAAAAGAAGAAAATGCTGACAAAACAGGAAAAAATGCCTGTCTGTATAAAGACTGCAATAATAACGTACACATGTGATGCTGAGCCTTCACAATTACAAGAACTGAAAATTATTGAATGAAAGGGTCAGGACAGGAATAGTTGTAAGGGCAAAGGGATTAATTGTGCTGGATGTTACAGCGCTGCGTAATATGTTGGCGCTATATAAATCCTGTTTAATAATAATAATAATAATAATGTCCTGCAGCCATGAGATGAGGTGGGCTCTAGATAATTTGCTGCAGCTTTTATTGAACATTAAAAGAAGCTAGTGGGATTAGTTTCATGACGGTGAATGGAGAAAGTAGTAACACCTGATCTCAGTGTTAGGATCTGCAAGATGGAACAAAATTCCCACATGATCTTCAACTACAGATCACCACAGAAGCCCTAACATCATAAAGTAATGCCATTACCCCACATTTTTGTAAATACAAATTTCTATCAGCTGTAAGGACATAAAAGCATGTGGTATGTCAGAGATTGACCAAACAATGCAGGCGCTGTGTTAGACGACAAAGTCACAGCAATTCTACGTCTCATGGTGCACAATCTTCATGAACAAGAGTAGACTATGAGTTTTTTTATGATGTGCTGTTCATGTCACTCACCCTCCTTGAGCATTATATTCTTTATACACCATAAAGGTCAATGCTAAGCATAAGCTTCCAATAAAATAGGTATAACTAAATGGAAATGGCATGTAAAACAAGGGTTTTTAACGTTCTTAGCAGTGCTGGATCCAGGGCTTTCGTGTGCAGCACCGTACAAGCTATTAGACCTTTTTATTTATGCATAAGAGCCAACATTTTGACTGTAACCTCAAACTTTTGGTAAAGCCCATTAAAACCCATAGCCTGAATTTCACTGTAATGAAAAAGCAAAAAATATCTTTAAACTGAGAAGCTGTTTTATTCACTGAATATACTCAGTTATTATAAACTACTAAGGACAATTTCCTTTAAAGATGGTTATCATATCTCCCTGATAAGATCAGAAGCAAAGGTGTCAATCTATTGCATAAAAATAGATGTTCTACTTAAACAGGGATTTTTATGGCAAGATCTGTTTATGGCAAAATCATCCTCCTGCTGCCTTGTGTCTGCGACTCGCGCTACTTATTAAAGAAAAAGGCACATTTATATTGGAGTCCTATATGCCCTCTATTCCAGGTGGGCTATGCAAACAGATTGTGTTTTCTAAAAATTGTGTTTATTCAGCCCTGCAGCAAAATGCCATTAGGTGCAAGAAAGCTACATAAGGCTATGTACACACGTGCAATAATTGTCATTAGTAAACGAACGACTAATGGCAGATCAACGATTATGCACGAATATTTTTAAGTATCCCATTGTGGACAATTTTGTACATCATGTAACAATACGATCGTTCAAATATAATCCACCAATAATGTACACACACTAGATAGTGACATGTACAGGAGAAAGGGTACCGCAGAACCATCAACGATCACTGAATGACCGTACACACAAAAGATTGTGAATTATCGTCACCCAATCATATCCGCCAGGACGGCCACTTGTTCGTTTCCAGCGAAAGTCCTCGTTCATCGGCGTCGTTGTGCACTTTTTTTGTTAACGATTATCAGACAAACGGTCGTTAATAAATATTGCATGTGGGTACGCAGCCCAAGTATCAGGAAAGGTAAAGTTATGCAAAATAAGAACTGCTACAGACCCTAACCCTATGGTGCAATTTATTTTTCAATTTGCTACATTGCAGTGTCCATTTGGCTACCCCAACACACTTTTTGACAAACCAGGGTTTCTCCAGATTTTGATATGACTCTGGACTCTGGAGTAAAGCGCTGTGTATTATGTCGGCAATATAAATAGTGGCTAATAATAATAATAATTTTGCTAAAGGTCCCTTGAGCCCCTGTATGACCATTACTTTCACAGGGAACTACACTTTCCACCATTGTAAGAGGGTACTTTGCTCATTGGCCACTATGTAAGTTGTTGCTTCCTTGGTGCCCATTATTTTAAAGGGTCAGTAAAATTTGTATTATCTGCATTATTTTACTGTCTACTTTTATTATTACTTTATTATTGCTAAAATAATTTTGCTGTATACAGGTGTATAAAGCACAGAGGTTGTAAAAACAACACTTGGCATGTTTTATCCCTTTAGTGATTAATGAATTTACTATGTTCTACAGATATAAGAATTTAGCAGGGGTTCTCAAAGACCTGACACTTATTTCAAGGTTCTCCCATGGTAAAAAGGGCTGATCTAGTCAATGATCTAGTCAAGAAGCATATCAAATGAGGAGATTTGTGATTTACCTTGGCAAAGCTTACAGACATTTGCCCTCAGTTTGAAGGAAACCCTGCTGGCTTTCCCTAAATAAATATCTGACTGCAAGTGCCTTAAAAAATGTCCATGGCATGGACAAAGGTTGTAATGCTTTTACATTTATACCAAAGTCTGTACAGTGTAACGCAAACAATTCAAATAATTGACACCGGAACAATTCCCGTTAACATAAATCATGCTGAGATGACCTGCTGGTGTCCTTTGGACAAAAAATAAAACACTGTACCTGAAATACAACTCAACCGCTAAACTGCTATTCTACACAACAAAACATAACTGGAATGTACTGTTAATTATACCTGAATATACTTTACATTTAAGTATCATACCATAACAACGACAACTAGATTTTAAGATCCCAAGTGAGGTGGTATTGTATACTACACTTGCCAATTTCATAAAACAAGGTATTAAACCACAATTAAAAGTTTATGTATAACAAATAAAATACAACTCACATCTGCTTACTAAAATATCAATGTCATGTAAAAAAAAAAAAAATACAAACGTCATTTACCTTGCCTGATCTTAATCCTCCTCCATTTGTGTCTCACATACTCCCCATCCTAGACATTGCAGTTCACAGTGGGAGGGTTACAGCAGTGCAGTCACTTCTGCCAATCCACAAAACAGTGGGCAGGACTTGGTGTAGCCAGGTGTTTATTGACAAACTACAGACTTGGGAATCAGTAGTGCAGTGCTGATAACCATGTCCCCTGCAACATTTTCATTCCTCTGTAGTGAAAGCAGGCACAGACTACATAAGTGGCAAGAACAGTGCAGCATGGTTGCCACACAATCCAATGACTTCAACGGCAGGATCAGCAAATATATATAAAGATTTTTCCGGGTGAATAAAAGACATCTGTAAAACTTCATTATAACTGAGTGCAGCAGCATTTAAAAAAAAACACACTGGAAGGCCAAAGTTCTACCTTAAGGATAAACTGAGTCAAGATATGTTAATGTTAATAGATGACATGGACAACATATTGTTGTTTTGTATTCATATAAATTTTCAGGCAGACATTGAAAAGTAAACTATAGATCACTCTGAGTAGATCACACACACAAGAAATACTTGAACATAGGTCACAATCATGTAAAAGCATACTGGAACAAAACACGTAATTCATTCAAAACTTTTTTTGCTGAACTGGGTAACATGAAAATTGTCAGGTATGCAGAGGATTGTTTTTTAGGAAATATGTCATCACAAGGTAATATGCACCTAGTTTATCATTTACTCTATCACTGTCCTGGTTAATGTTAGGGTCATGTCACAGCAATTTTGTAGCAGAGATATGTAACCGCTACAAATCAATCTTATTTCTTGGCTTATCTGTAGCTGACTTCAGTACTTCCCTGTGCAGCTACAAACTGGCTGTTCTTTGGTCACCAGCAGCTGCATGGGATAACATTAGGGACCAGGATTTAGATAGATACTGCAACAAGTCACGGATGGAGCTACTAAGCGAGTTTTGGCTACACATACTTTTTATTGATTACAATTTTTCTATAATGAATATGGGCATAAAAATATGCCAACTCCATTCTACTTTTTACATCAAGTCGGATATTGAACAAAAAATAAACATTACCTTTTTAATTTTTTAAAGTAAAATCAACTTGTGTTTAGTTTCAGTTTGATCTTTGCTTCATAGGTGACAGTGTGCCTTTACCTGGGTTGTCATATAAAGCAAGGCTGATTAGCAATACATATTTCTGGACGTCTGCTGTCCGTAAACCACAGTTTTGCGGCTCTCAAAATGAAATTCCCCAACTAAATGCAATGATAGCGAGAGCCCAAAATAAGACAGCTAGAACATTCTATGCAATACTGTATTACTTCCTCCTGATTGGCCACTGAGTGTTCCAAATCCTTTTTATCCCACTGCTGATACTTGGCTTTCTGTCCCAAACAGAATCTCCTACAACTGAGAAGTATGGACTGTGGTAACTTCAATCAGCAGTTTTTTATTGTCCATAGGATTTGGTGGCAGGACATCTGAGTTTGAGCCTCCACATCTTCCCTCATACACAGACATTATGAAGCAAAAGAAGTCAGACTTTTACAGCAGCAAGACTCCATGCTAAGTGTTGGTAAAAAGCACTGCTGGCAAATTAGATAAACATGAGCAGCAAGGAGTTATTAAAGCCAACAGTCTCCATCCAGATTTATTATTCTTTTGATAGAAGTAACTTTCAAACAATATATTTACAACAGAAATAAACATTTTGTTATAGCAACAATTACAAATGTAAAGTGTTCTTACCTCTGCTTGGAAACTCTTTAACAACGGTGCTACCTGTTTGCGCAAGTCCTGCAAAGGAGAGAAGCAATAATTAGAGTTGTAAAATCCATATTCAGAGCAACCAGGAAAAAAAAGCAAGTATACTTCATTTACAATCCCAGTGGCTTGACGAATCCGCGGGCTGTCTCCGCTTGGCAAATTAGACTTTAATTATGCTCATAGAAATTTCCTATACGCATGAAAATATTGCATACTTACACATTATAGATCTCATAGGAGAAGTAATCTTAAACATGCCCCATAGAATAAAATTTCTGGCAATAAAATGATAACTTTTGTTACTAATCCAGGCAAATGGTAGAATAGCAGGCCATGTTTAGATCTTGGCAGCTTTGGGTCTCCAGAGGCCAGCCTTCATTTCCAGTTCTATTTTAAAGACCAGCTCCAGCCAAATGTATCCCCCCCACCACCACCACAACCCCCCATTTTGGCAGGCGTCACCCTTCCCCCTAAACCAAGTTCTTTGGGAGCTCTTAAAAGCTCCTCGCACTAAGCCTTGTTCTTTGGCAGCTAGTACACAGGATTTCTTAAGAAAAACAGGCAAACTTTTTTTTTTTGCAATGAGGCAATCCAAATGTCTTATTAAATATTTCATCAATACATTAACCAATTCATGGAAACATTTACACAGTGTTAGAAATATAGCAACACTTAATATCTTTCGGATTATCTCTGGTTAATATATTTAACTAAATTAAAAAAAAGACACACAACTTAAAAAGAGCAATCGCAGGATATAAAGTAAATCAGTTAGCTAATGACGCCATCCACAAATTCTGCAAAAAACATTATTTCAGATTACCCTTATCTATGGACTGTGCAATCCCCTGCAGAATTCAGAGGGGCAGTTAGAGAATTCATAAAGTGGTTATGTAGTAAAATTGTGTACTGCAGAACCACCTCTCTGTATTACTAATCACATTCATACTTTCAAGGTAAGCTGAAATTTGATTGTTAGCTGCAAGCACCAGTGCCCCTTTCCATCAGGTTTTCTTGTGACAGACAAGCAAATAACCCCCAGTGCATCTTTTTGTAACCCTGGCCGGCGTGTTCCAGGATCACCAGATTTATGAAGACCACCGTAGACTGTTTGCAATTCATAGTTTAATGTGGAGACGTTGAATGGATTGCTACCCTAACTGCATTGTAATTTGCAGGAAATTCTAGAGCCTGGCTGTGCTGTCATAAATGCCTGAATCACCAGTAAATTCCTGAATCACCAGTATGTTCAGCCATTTACCTTTGGCAGGTAAATGGCTGAACATATAGTATTTTAGCAGTGTCCTAAGCTTTTTTTCCTGGAGTGCAGGTATACCCTGCTAAAGGGAGAATACTGCATCCCTCAAACACTGGCATTATTATTATTATTATTATTATTATTATTATTATTATAGGCATTAGGAAACAGCCATCAACCAAAAGCTGTTAGTCCAACTAATGACCTTTTCCCTGTAAGAGAGGGCCAGCTTTACCTACGGCAGTACCAGGTGATTACATAAAAACCTTATTTAACTACCTTTATCTATTTTATTTAGGTTAGTTAATCTGCAAGTTGTAGATGATGGGCAAAAAACATCTATGGTACATTAAAATGAACCCAAGGCAGGGTTATTCACAATTAATGAATTTCATATCCTAACAAGTTATAAATTACATTTTAAACATCTGACACTGATCTATGTAGCTGCAAGCAATGTGGAGCAATTCATCCTCAAAAACAAGCAGTGATGTTGCTCATATTTACTATTAGCACATTGCTTTCACCCTTCTCAGAGCTCTTGCTCTGTGTTTTACCATTAAATTTCGAAGGTTGCAAAGACCCTGCTGAGAAGGAGAATGAGCTGAGCTTGTAAACATTAAAGAGTTTGTGCTATAAAGACTGAGGATGCATTATTCCACAGTGGCTGCAGGTCTATGGAGCTTGGTTTAAAGCTCATTTACGGTTTGGTGACGGTATGTAAATATCTGATGTCTATGGGCTGGCCACAGCTGCAGGCATATATGTAGGAAGTCATCATTCATTCAATATTGGATTGCTTTACAACAGGAGGAACTATAGATATGAACAAAAGATTTTTATCTCTATGCAATGATGAATCACTATAAAACTAGGCATAGAAAATGAAGACTGAAAGTAGGACGTGTGTAAACAACAGATAGCACAGAGCCAGCTCTAGTAATTAGGATGTACATAGAAGATAATGTATAGAATAATACTGACCAAAAAGAATTTTGGTTAAACTGAAATACAATGAGTTCCATGACCTTAGACTTGGAAAGAATCCTAATTATCCCACCAGCAAAAAAAAAAAGTCTGCATATAATTTAACTTCCCAATTAAGTGTTTAATAGAGCCTGTGGGAGAATCAACCGTGTAATCATTCAACTGATCAATACTACATGGCACATAAAGACTCCCTGAATACACACACTGAACTATGGGCTTCTTCTACATGTATTATATGTGCATATGTATACATACATTATATCATTAGAAAACAGGCTGCTTTATACCAAGTAACAGATTCTTTGCGGTCCCCACAAGCCTGGGATTGCTTCCATACCAATATAGCAAGCTGATTTGTTTATTAGGCTTTTATTACAAAGCTTCTGCAGTGTGTTCAAACAATACATTTTGAAAACCAATGCTACACAGATCTAATTTACTAGCCATATTAAAATGTCCTATAGTCATCTGTATATATTTATACATAGGCATGTATGAGACCTGCCCTGATATGAATATAAGGGCTCATTATTTTAAGCTGGTCACACCAGCTTGGCACTAACAATAAGCAATGACACCAGTCAGTAGATTGTCAATATCTATCTAAGGCAGCATACACACGTGCAATAATTGTCGTTGGAAAGGATCTTTCACAATCCTTTCCAATGACAAGACGATGCATGAACGAGGGCTATACATACAGCACCATTCTGCTCTATGAAGAGGGGAGAATGAGTGGCATCAATTTCATTGCGATCGTTCTTCATTCGTGGATCCACCAAGATGGATCCTTGAACAACAAATGACGAGCGCTATACACACTCCAGAATCCCGTCAGATATCACAATCGATATCAATCGAGAATCATCTTGCCTTAAGCTTAGTACACACAAGCAGATCTGCTAGCAATTTTTTGCTTGTCTTATCAATTTGATTAAAATTTCCAGTATTCAGTAATCAATTGTTTGGAAATCCTAAAACACTGCACATACGTATACACTTGTAACTCCTAAAACTTGTAGTTTTCTCAGGGTATGGATAGGAATACCAAAATAAATTCTAAAAATAATTATTGGTCGGATGCTGAATTCTCTTCCCAGTCACTTGACATCTAATCTTTTTATTGTACTGGAAATTGAACCAGAAGTGAAAATGAGCGCACTGGACCTTGGATATTATAACCTACCCAACACAGATTCAAGAGATGTAGCTTTGAAAAAAAAATGTGACTACCAGTTGGATAGATCTGGCACCTTGTCTGTATGTGAGCACACGTATGTATTCCGGTACATACATGACTTGTCTACATGCACTATAAACCATTACAAGCATCTTCCACAGTGCACCGTATGCAATAACCCAGCTACCTTCTAATTAACATTCTTTTTTTTTTTACTCCCTTCCTAAGCAATCCCAGAGTGAACTGCTATTCTGCCTTTAAAAATAGACTGAGCAGATTTTAAATGCATTTACCAGGTACGGTTGTACGCACTGCAGTGATAAATAAAAAATACCATAATCTGCAGCAGTTCACAGCCTTACTGAAATTTCCCCTCACAGATCTTGTGAAAATTCCATTAGCTTTAATTATTTACTAGGAGGAGATGTAGATTTCTCTTCTTGACCTATTTTTCAAAGCAATGATTAAACAGAAGAATTCTCCTATTGCACATATGCTGACTTGCTGTGCTCAGGTATGCTGAAGGTTTACAACAATGCTATAAAAACATTTGGTGGCCTGCAATGACAACGCTCCAGAGGAGAATGATTTTTAGCCAAGCCTTGCTAAATACAATAAAAGCAAATACAATCTAAAAAGGTCTTCCTAGACCAGCATGCATTGCACGGACAATGAATTACTAAGCCTTGTAACAGCTGGACAGGCCTGTCACAGAGGAATGTGTTAATGGCAAATGTAAGAAATTTGTATTCCAAATCTGACCTTTTGTAGCATGACCCTGGCACAATGAGACATCAGACACACATTATTCTTGCTGGCTGCTTAAGAAAAGGAATTCAAGGCTGATAATGTAAGCAGGGAAAAAGACCCTGGAACTTTATTATATACTATAAAGAGGTAACTACTATATAGGTGATGGCCGGATTGAAAGGGATTCTTTTAGGAGATAGTATTATTATTAATAAACAGGATTTATATAGCACCAACATATTATTCAGTGCTGTACATTAAATAGGGGTTGCAAATGACAAGACAAATACAGACAGTGACACAGGAGGAGAGGACCCTGCCCCAAAGAGCTTACACTCTAGGAGGTGGGGGAAGTAACAGACAATAGGAGGGGAACATATGAGTCTATACCTTCCTTGTTCTGCTATCACAATGCTTTAGTAGTGGTCTGTAGTCTCCTTTCATAGAAGTCCATACCTAGTTCTACAATCAAGTGCTTTAGAAGCACTCTGAAGTTCCCTCTCTGAAATCTATACCTTGTTCTTTCCTCATAATGCTTTAGGAGTGGTCTGCAGCCTCCTCTCATGGAAGTCTATACCTTCCTTGTTCTAGTATCACAATGATTTTGAAGTGGTCTGCAGATTTCTCTCATAGACGTCTACACCGTGTTCTCCCTACCTAGCTTTGCCTCCTCTTGTAGGAGTCTATACCTTGGTTCTTTGATGTGTAAGTAAGGTTTCCCAGACCAAATCCTACTAACCGGAACACAGACTGCAATATAAACCCAAAGCTGCCAGCCATTACAACTCTTTCCAAAATTATATACATTGATAATAACAACCGGCTGGATTCAGGCTTTAAAATAAAAATCATGTTTGATAGATATAGAAATTCCTCATACTTTACAACTGTCTGAGACAGTAAAAGAGGGTACTTTACACAAAGTGAACATTCCCACCAAGTCCCTTCAAAAGAAACACAATGAATATGTAAAACATGAATTATTAAACCCACAAGTTTTTTCTCACCAATACTTTTCTCTATATTGGCTGTTAAATGGTAGCTCAGGTTAGCACTCTGGTCTTTGCAGTGCTAGGTCAAACTTCAGATCTCGGCAAGGCCACTATCTGCATGGTTGTTTGCAGGTTCTCCCAGAGTTTGTGTGGGTTTCCTCTGGGTACTCCGGTTTCTTCCCACATTTCAAAAACATGCAGTTAGGTTAACCCCCCCTAGCGTTCTAATTGTCTCCAAATTTCTGTTACATTTTTTTTGAATGGAAATTTATTTTACATTGTAGGCTATATTTTTCATAGGCATAACTCACTGAAATATGACATACATTATATATATATACACATATATATATATATTTTATAGTTATTCTACATGTTTAACCAATTTTTTTTAACAGATTTTTGTTTTATTGAAAGCTTATTACATTTATTAAATATTGTGTGTGTATGTATATATATATATATATATATATATATATATATATATATCTATCTATATCATGAAGATTTCTTTGTATTGGACTCAATACAGCTATTTTGTAATGAATCCCGGAAACCCCGGAGATCGCCTCTGCACTTCGCTGATGAAGATAGAAGAGGATGGACGTGTCCCCAGGACCTGCGGGGACCAGCAAGACGCTGGGGGACAGTGACAGAACAAGGTAAGTGGGGTTTTTTAGGTTAAAATGACCCCAAGTGTGACTCGAGATTACCGCTTTTTGCATGGAAAATCCAGCCCAAGTGACACTCAGGATAACTGCTAGGGGGGTTAATTGGCTTCCTCCAAAAATTGACCTTAGACTATATTAAAGACTTACGACTATGGTAGGGACATTGAGAGCTCCTTTGAAGGACAGCTAGTGACATGACTATGAACTTGGTAAAGAGCTGCGTAATATGTGGGCGCCATATAAACATTGTGTAATAATAAAAATAACCTATGCAATAATATAATTAGAAGGATGAAAGGTTTAGTAGAGTAAAACGATATTGATATTTGAACAGTACATTTTTATAGAGAAACCTACTCATCACACCATAAAGAGTAAAAACAAAGGAGGAACAGAAAGATTTGGTTCTTCTTTTCAAAACTTTCCAATGCCCAATGCACAGCGTAGCTGTATGCCTGCCTCTGTTCCTGATTATTTATGTACCCTTTATACGTCAAGTCAAGAAACGCTAGCAAGGACAAGCAATGGTCTGTGCAAATAACTCTTTATTCTTTCTCCCACTACAAGGCAGACAGCATTGTAAATAAGCAGACATGCTGGCCCATGGCACTCACTGGTCTAGAAGATCACAGACAGGTTTGTATTAGAAATGACAATAGAACAAACTGCGGAAGAAAAAACACATCAAAGAGAGAAGCTGTAAAGAGAACATACATTTCTACAATATACGTTCATCTACAGATAAACAACATAAATTACTAAATAAGTCCTCTAGAGTCTTCAGAGAAAACACTCCTCTACACATTACAAACACTGAAGTCATTTTGTATCATGTGTCATCGCATACAAACATTACTGTAATGTTTCTTTGACAGTAAATGGTTCTGACTTTTCTTGGCCTATTTTCACTATTTTATTTTATATACAAAGTGATTAGAATTGTACAGTGGGCTTCAGATCTGTGTAAAACAACAATAAAATCAGAATTAGAGATTCTATACAGCAGTTATTCTCAGGAAAAGTAAGAAGAATACCTTTTGTACTGCTGACCAGTGGGAAGAATGTCACATTACAAATAGCCAAAAAGTTCATTGGTGTCAGATAAACTGACCTGAGAGGCGCAAATTGTTCAAGGAACCCTTAGCAACCTCTGGAGGAACTCTGGTTGAGACTATAAAACTTGTATATAAACTTGTATATAAACTTGAGTATAAAACTTGTACGGAGCAAAATAAACTGAATGGTACAAAACCTGATCAACATAAGTAATGAGCAAATATCATACCCCCAAAATATAGTTTGTTGGAATCTAATCAACATACAGGGATATTTTTTACACTCAGAAGTGTATTCCATCTATCTAAATTAGAATCTTAATTAAAATAAAATAACCAGAGAGCCCATTTGAAATCAGAGGATGAAAAAAAAACCACAAATACACCCAAAACGTAAAATTTTGGGGTAGGCAGACCTCTAGACATTACACATCTGAAGACTGGTACTTTTCTAGCCCCATCTACATAAACATTGGCCAGGTTTGGACTTGTCATTCCATACAGATTGAACAGATCATTCATCAGTTTTGCAAACCTTAATTTATCCTAAATTATTTCAACACAAACATAATAGGCTATAATTGCAGACTGGCTATCTGAAAATCTCTGACTGGTCGGTGAATATAAATATTTCCAATATTTAAATGGGAAGGTAAATGGCACCCACCCGAGATAATTGCATTACATTTACCAAATGCTATGTCTAAATTAGAAAAAAACACATACAGGACTTTCTACTCTTCATTATGAAAATCCAGGTGCCTATAACATATGACATGTGTTCAATGTCTAAATATTTATGCAGCCACCTGTTATGTGGGAGAGTGAAAATGCAGAAGGGCAAAATGTGTTTGTAGCCAGGACTTCCATGTGGTTCCAGACAAATGTGCGGCAACAAGCCAAAACTGGAGCAATGCTCCATGTGCAGCAAGATTACTGGCTCCTCTCCTTTACAGAAAAGGGTGATGTGTACAATTGCATATTCTTTCAATTTTTTTACACATAATATTTAACACTAGAATAAAAAAAACAAAAACTTTTTGCTACAGTAT
Organism: Pyxicephalus adspersus; assembly: GCF_032062135.1. Taxonomy (NCBI): domain Eukaryota; kingdom Metazoa; phylum Chordata; class Amphibia; order Anura; family Pyxicephalidae; genus Pyxicephalus; species Pyxicephalus adspersus. The sequence goes on from NC_092858.1 coordinate 142,195,181, forward strand.
CCTTTATATTTCCTGCTAGATGTCCTCAGTCTAATGTAACTTACTTTCTCTAAGCCCAACTCATCCAGGACATACCCCAGAAGAACATGGGACACAGCTATGAGCAAATCTCTTTGTAACTCAGTTTTTACCTCCTATCAGCACATGATATGATTGACTCTGTACTGCTTCTTCGTCTCATACTCCAGCCCTACCGTAAGGAACTGCAGCTAAAAGGTCAAATTCCAATTGGTATTATTATTTTTAATAATAAACAGTATTTATATAGCGCCAACATATTACGCAGTGCTGTACATTAAAAAGGGGTACCTAGGCTACTGAAAAGCTGCTAAACTAATACCATAGTCTGTGTGTGCACTGTTCTTTCCAGTGTTATCTCCTAGCAATAAATATATCCTATAGTAAACCGTTTTCTGTCCATCAAACTCATGCCTTGGATTGAAGGTAATGTATACAGGAGCGTCAACCACAGTCTCTGTTTACTGCTATGAGACAGCACATGTTTAATCCAGGGCTGCATTCTGGAAGAATAAGCACCACTGGTCACTACATAAATATACCTTAGCCGTATTTCAGTCTGAAGATTTACAGCTTTTCATTGTTTAAAAAACAGAGGACCCTAAAGAAATTTTCATGCAAACTAAAAATAAACTGAATGCAAACAGATAAAAACACAATGGAAAGATATATATGGTCGCTGCCCTGACCTGTAAGCATTTGTGTGTCTATTCTGCCCTGAAATTGTCAAATCACACAAATCCTGGTTGCTTAGTTTTCAGCCCCTCTCTTTTTCCTCTTAATAACAAAGGTTGGAGATATCTGCCCAGTCATCGCTAAACATTTTGGAAAATGGTGAGCCTAATTTTTCTTTCTATCAAATTCTGTAACACATGAATCCCTATTAGTTATATGGTAAGAATTTTCTGTATGATTTTTTTTAATATTAATGAATGGTGTTCATCATCAGATTATCTACGGAGTGCAAGAAAACACATTTTACAGAGTGTGCTAAAATATAAAATGCTGGAGCATTCTCAGGATTAATTTTATTAGACCATGGGTGTCCACCCTAGTGCAAGGAACACCCATCATCAAGTTATCCAGGTTTATATTCAGGATCTCATAGTGAGTACCATTTAGGTAAAAACTCAATTTTCTTAAAAACATTTTGTAAAAAGTCACATAAATGATCAAAGTCACTTTGTAATGTGACCTCAATAAAAATTACCTGTCCAATGCAGTATGTTTATGTACAGCTAGTTATGACAAAAATGATCAAGTATTAATGTATGGAAATTATTATTGCCACATATACTATTTCACTGCTCATCACCTTTATGTCATGGATGTAAATGATGATTTGTTTATTGTTATTTTTGTTTAAAAATAACAAAAAAAAATAAAAAATCATTTAACACAAAAAGGACATCAAGGTTTTGCAGCCACCATACCGTTAAAAGGCTTTTCAATAACTCTACCCAGAAAACTGACCCAGTGCTTTTGTCAAAAGTTTGTCATAGAGCTAGAGAAATAAGAAAAATAGTAAAAGCCGTTGTCATCTACTCCTGATCCTTGACTGGCTATTTCATACTTGGGACCCTTCCTTTCCACAATGCGGAAATCTGTGCACAACCGAGAGAATCTTGAATAGCCGACTTCATTTAATGAGCAATTTGGATCGGGCATTGGTGTTCCAGTAATTATCAGGCTGGGGGGGCATTTTGGTACAGATTTTTTTTTTCCTTATAGAAAGTTGCTTTATTTGCAGGGCAGTTGCACCATAGGATGGGATCCAGCGGTATATGGCCACTCGAAAGACAAGACTGGCTTACTCTGATTTCTATATATTATACTGCATGTTTTATATTGGATTAAGCATAATACATTGAAAAAAAAATATTGTCTGCTGAACTTGTTTTTTTAAAAAAAATTGATGTTATTGGGGAAACATTCACATCTATAAATGTGCTTTGTATCGCTGCTAATGTTCCCTCTCTTTTATTCCTTTCAGATCAACTATGAGCAGTAGAAAAAGTGGAAAATGATGCTGGAATCAGCTGCAATTTCTCATGTCTGAGAAAGGGATGTTAGGGAGACACTGAAAGAGCTTTAAATTGTGTTTGCCTTTCTCATGGCCTGCTTACTAATAGTTTCCTTATCACTATTTGAATGAAACAGCTTGATATAGGAGATGGCACTTACAAGCTGCAGTAATTCACTGAGACCAGAATGGCTAAACTCAGCAACATTGAGGAATCTTAAGTTCTATTTTATGGGAAACCAGATTTTTTTTAATACAATAAAAACAAGTTATGAGTTTTGTCTGTCTAATCTAATCAGCTCATTCTACTAAATAGATTTCGAATTTCTAGCTAAACATACCACTGACTTAATTCTTGAGATAACTGACCCTTACCTCCCAACTCTATTTATTCCACTAAGTGCAGTGGCACTGAACTCAAAACCAAGCACACAAATAACTTTTACATAGCTCCAACTTGTCCCACATTTGGAAGAACTGTCCTTCATTTACCTCTATTATATAATGTATGTTTTTGGAAAGGCAAGTCTAAAGTAAAAGGAGTGCCCTTGTCTCTTTAGCCAATTGTTTATGTATTAATTCTTCATGAGGGGTTGTCAGGAGTGTAGCTTTGTTTCTATACTATATAACCCTCTTTTTTATTTCAGAAAATTAACAGATACGAACCACTGATGTGTTAAGCAAAGTAAGAGCACAACTCGGTAGAATCTTTCGGACCACTAAAAACACTTAATAGAATAAGTATTCTATTACTGGTGCAGTGGTGTCAGTAATAAAAAGGGTTTAAAAGGAACCTGTAGTGGAGATAACAACAAAAGCAGAGATCAATAGATAACTCTGACATTGAGAAGTGGCTTCTCTTACCGCTATTCATATTCTTAACAGTCCTGAGAGTGCCAAGCTGAGGCTTTGGCATTCTATTCACCAGAATGAGCTCTACTGGTGACAGTGGGACAGCCCTTCTATTGAGGGATATGGTGTTGGGGGAAATGACAGAGCTCAGACTTTTAGACTTGGCTTAGGCTGCAATTTGCTATCATGATGATGCAATCTGGGCTAGGAATACTTGATATATATATATATATCCTTTTAATCCAGAAAACTAGAATATTTAAAAAAAAGTTTTGAGTTTATGAGTAACAATGTCATTCCTGGAATAAATATTTATCTCTATACCGGTTTTTAAAATGACACCATATTATAATAACTTTCAAGAATTAATGTTTTTTTATTTATGCAGGCTTGGAAACTTTGTCGGGTTTTTATGGCTATTCTGTTGAGAGATTTACCATCACTTCCTGTGCTTTACTAAACAGAAAGCCAAGGTAATTCTCAACACAATCACGAAAGGAAAGCTAGAATCCCCATCAGATCTTCTTCGGTGTCCCTGTGATAATTTGTTTACCGACTACTTGCCTTGTAAAACTATTGTAAAACTTTCTCAAAGTAATGGAAATCTGAGACACAAACAGCAGTTACAACCCAACAGGAGTTTTATTTCTACCCCACTCCTATAACTATAAAAATGTTTTTGGCTTAACACACCCCAATTTACCTGTTAATCACCACTCACTGGCGAGCTTGCAACAAGTCAGAACAAATTATTTGCCATATACTGTACTATCCTGCAGACTGCGCCTCTTGTAGTTAAATTTAGGTAGAATCTCAGAATAGAATTTGCCATATGGTGGTCGAAGTAGAAAAATGTATAACCTTTAATTATATGTTGTAAAGAACGTTCTCTTTTTTTCATAAATGTGTATATTTTGAGAACCTATAAATTATACTAAAATAAGATATTCTAACATAAAAAAATCAAACCACTAAAATTAGGAGGACCTTGGCAAACAGAGCATCAGAGAGAGAGTGGTAACTATTCTGTTGTCTATAATAAAAGTTTACTTTTTCAGTATGACGTTCTTTTTTGCTATTCAAACAGGAAAAGAAAAATCACAGAAACGATATTTTACTTTATCAGGTTCAAAGGCTTAGTTAAGACAAAGATGGATCATGATTTTTTGCTTTGGGTAACTGCATTCAAAAATTAGTACTTAGGAATAAAAAGTTTTTATTCAACGTGGCAGCTTCTCTTTAGAGGATTCTGTATAACAGTACATTCTTTTCAGTGATTGATTGGGCAGCATGGTGGCTCAGTGGGTAGCACCCTGGCCTTTGCAGCAATGGGTCCATGGTTCAAATCTCAGCCAGGGCACTATCTGCATGGAGTTTGCAGGTTCTCCCTATGTTTGCAAGGATTTCCTCCGGGTATTCCAGTTTCCTCCCACGTTCCAAAAACATGCAGTTAAGTTAATTAACTTCCCCCTAAAACTGAGCTTAGACTGTGTTAAAGACATATGACTATGGTAGGGACATTAGATTGTGAGCTCCTTTGAGGGACAGTTGGTGACATGACTGTGGCTATATAAATACTGTGTAGTATCATTAATAATAATTGGAGTGAGAATAGTTTTTGCAGTATAAGCTTGCAATTTAGCTGAATGTGAATTTCCCAATGCATTTTAAAATTCTGAACAAATGCAATCATATTATGCTGCAAGCCAACACATACCAGTACGTGTGTTGCTTCTCTACCTCCTAGATAGAAAGCTCTTCGGGGCAGGGTCCTCTCCTCCTGTGTCACTGTCTGTATCTGTCTGGTATTTGCAACCCCTATTTATTGTACAGCGCTGTGTAATTTGTTGGCGCTATATAAATCCTGTTAATAATAATAATAATAATATAGGATTCCTTTAGTGCTACATGTAATCGTCAGCCTATATCTAGCATCACAATTCAAAAACAATAGACTAGCATATAGATGGATCTTTTAAAGAGGCAATACAGCAGCACTAGCACCCTGATCAGGTATTAGGCAAAGAAAATGTCTGCACACAATCTACTAGTAGCCGTTTTCGAGGTACCCAAGTGGCAACACCTTCATGTCTTGGCTAATTTTGCTGGCCATCAGTCCACTAATAGCTGAAGCAAAATCTAAGTGTCCCATAGGAAGAACAGCACCATCAAATACATTAGACTAAATTAGACCCACTTGAATCTATTTAAACAGAGGCACTGAGCACTCCACTGATTTAGGTTCAAAGGGTACAGTAATCTAAACTTTTTTGAACATGAAAACATCAACATTTCATGAACACTGTCAGCAAAACTTTGCCCATGTCACACATTGAAGGGCCATTAGCCACACTCGCCTGAATTCTGTGTGCGCTGAAGTCATTAGGCACTGGGTGCATTTCTGTAATCTCAGCCCTATGGCCAATTCCACTTTCAGTCACCGATATGCAATTGTAATTAAAAATAAGCACAGTTTTTAAATAAAAGCTGTTGAGATTGCAGAATAGAATCCTGCCAAATGTTTGCCTATACATCTTACAAGAGGAGTCTAGGTTTAGCAGGGCCTGAACCCTCTGAAGATGACACATTAGATTATGGGGTTCTGAAATATAATTCTAATTTTTTAATGTTTTCAGGGGCAATGGTATCAAAAAATTACATGTGTAGCTCACTATAAACAATAGCTTGCCTACATTTTGTCAATAACAGATTCAATCAGTGAAATTCTTCACGTATCTGGAGTCTAATTATATCCTTATCTACAATCACATTCCCGAAAATGTGCCATGGTACTTTTTGCAATGACCAGTGCCATGCCCACCGATAGCCTTTGATAATACTGTAAAGCTTCCTTTAAATAGGATATAATTATTCCCTAAGAATGTTTATGACTCAGCACACAGAACAGAATAATATGCATAAAAGAAACACAACAATATGTCATCCATGCAATGATGTGAAATGAAGGATGCGTGCTGGAATCCCAGTTTAACTGTGTTTTCCTAAAAACCGTCTAAAATTAGTTACAATAATGAAGCCATGGTGTTCTGCTGTCTGTATCTGTTTGAGGGCCCGTACTCAGCCAGACATATTAATGTGCCATTTCCTGACAATCAGCAAAGGAGGGAAACAAGCAGAGCCAGGATTCCTGAAGCATTTCTTCACTTCTTTGAACATGAGCCATTTGCACACCCACCAAAGATTAGCAAATACCATTCACTTATCAAGGTCTAATTGAAATGCCCTTCTGATAGGTTGTCTGCTGCCTGGGACAAGTACGGACAGAAGGGCATTTTAATGTAACAGGAATACTATTCTTAATAGTCTCATTGCTTAAGGGTGGCAGCATGAGGCTGCAAACACATTTAATTCCCCAACATTACCACTTAAGATTGTAATCTCTCCAGGGATTGTCCTTTATGTTTTATTCAATTAGTAGAGCAAGGATAAGGCATACTTATGAGTAGGATCATGTGTATGACAGGTCTGCACATTTGCCATAGCAAATTACAACAGACAGCATTATCTTTCACATAGGTGCACTAACAGCTCTCAAAAATACTTAGACGTTTATAATCTATATAGGACTGAAATAGATTCAGTTTATCTAAGAAGAATCATTATTCTAGTATTGCTAATACTACATGCCGATTTAAAGAAAACTATAATGGTCTCAATACACCTAAAAGAACAACAAAACGTTAAATGCACCTGGAAAACAAAAGAAAGGTTTCTAAACTACTAACAAAAAAAGGTTTTATTTTTACCTATCAACTTTTTGTATGCAAATTCCTCCAAGCCTTTAGTTACTAATATTGTCTCAGTGAATGAGGTCCTTCTATACACATTTTTCATGACATTGCGGTAGGTGTGGCGTATTGTGGAGACCGGTCTCTCCCCTTGGTGCTGGGAATTAGGACAATTGCTTGGTTGAAAATACATAACTGTTGCTGTAGCTTTGATGTGAAAGTCAAAGAAAAGGTCATTCTGCTGGATGGAAGAGGTTAGGCAGAGAAAGGTATAGAATGGAGAATTGTACAAAAACTTTAAAGCGTACCTAAACTCAGAATTTTCACTTTACATAAAAGGGTAGAGATAAAAGAGATCCTTTTATTTAAATTAAAAAAATTTGTTTGTTTGTGTTTTAAGTGCAACACCTTTAAAAAATAAACAAAAAATCGTCTAGGCGATCAAGAGTGAATAGGAGTGTAGAGCACCTGGCACTCCCTTTGCGCCGGGCCGAAGACAGATACTGGGACAACACGGGACCCGTTGGAACAAACGTCCCAACAGATAGAATGATCTGCAGGATTGAAGATAAGAGTGATTTTATTGTTTTGGGTTTACTTCCACTTTAAATATAGCCGTTATTGCATGAACTTGGATTTATTACATAAAGTTAGAATTTGGTTACAATCATTTTAAATTTAGCCTGGCAAAGTGACACAATTTGTTTGTACTTTCTGTTGATCCACTTTAGGGTAATTGTGAACATTAAATCATGTTTTCCTGGTTATCTCACTTTGATCAGGGAGATGTTTGTAGGACCCCTCCTGACCCTGGGTGAGTCGGCCTAGGTAGATTCTCCTAGGTGAGATTTTCGGCACCCACAGCACTGGTAATCCATGCTTCATAGGATTTAATACACAATTGGATTTTAAATTATTACTTTTAAAGTTGAGAAATCTAGGTGGCCAGCCACTTTCTTTCGTGTTTCTATGCAGCATTAACCATCAATCATCCCTGTTTGAAATGCTTTTGGAGAATCCTTTATGCCTTTTGGGAAGCAGAGAACATGCACTAAGTTAAAGAGGATGTCAACTATGCCCCCACTGCACCCACCAAACACACCACCATGACCTCCGGGGCCGTGTACAGCTCTTCTGTCTCTAAGGTCTGCAAATTTTTTACTTTGAAATTGATAAGGAGTTCCTGTGGTAAGAATAGTTTATGTTTATGTCACATTTATTCTCTAATTGCTGCCCTTGACAGACAAGTTTGCTATCAGATTTATATAATTGCTGATAATAAACAGAAACTATGTAACAGTGTAGGCGTTCTCATAATGCATTGGCATAACTCTGCTATGGGGATTATTTGGCACAGTTTAAACTATTTATTATTGATGTGCTAACACATGTGGTTGGTATGATGGTATAATGGTAAACTATTAGGAAAATGTTAGGTATGTTTCTCTTTATAAATCTATTACTACTGTACAGACCCATGCTACAATATGCTCAGGTTCACTATCATGTCTTAATAACTATAAATAGGATACAATAAATTCTTTTACACAATTTGCATAATAAAGCCACTAACCAAACCATCCGGGGTGTCAGCTAATTAGTAATATTCAACCTGTCACATCCTAGTTATGTTATCTGTGCTCACACAAGACTGGACCCAACATTTAGTTAACAACTTTAATAAACTCAACATGACAAATATTGTGTAGCTTTTAAAACAAATACAACACTGTCAATTGAAGAAAATATCTATATACATTGAGAGACCTCCATGTTTGGTAACTGCACTTGCAAAATAAATGGTAAAGTCACAGCAGTGGTTTTCAGGAATCTTTCAACAAAATAGTAGAGAATCGATAAACTGATGGAAGTAATGCTACACACAAGTGGCTTTACTGAACCACATTCATTTTTAAAGGGTGCCAAAACTGGTGTTCCACCTACTAGGAACCATTTATAACCAGTTCCCTTAGAATCATGTAACTCAGGGGTGTCAAATCTCAAATACACAGAGGGCCGAAATTAAAAACTTAGACCAAGTCAGGGGCCAAACTTGAAATTTATTGAAAAAATTTAGGAAGTTTACTACTTCATTCATAACTAACAAAAACAAACCCCTCTACACACGCTTTAGGGTTGAAAAGACTAATTTCTATCTAGCTATGCAGGCCTTGTGTTGTTCATCCTCTCACATTACAAGTTTGTCTGACACCAAATATTACACTATGCAGTCTCTAATGGACTGAAACAAACACAATGCCCCTGGTAGTCAGGCACCATGTGATCATTGCCTAGGCTTTGTGTCACATGATGGGTGTATAGGAATGTCTATGTATTGAAAATGATGATGTGAGGTGGTAACCCGGGGGGCGGGCCAGATGTAGTTCGTTTTGGGAATTCATTTGGGGGCCAAAAAAGGACATTGGGGGCCAGAATTTGACACCCCTGATCTAACTCATCAGATGGTGAGGTTATGCAAATTAATAATCTTAAAGTGTATTTTACACAAAATCACTTGGAACAGGACATAATAGGAATGGTAGAGAATGGTTAGAACCATTGTCAGAGTTTTGCTGCCAACTGTGACTCAATTATTATTATTACACAGTATTTTTATAGTGCCAACATAATATGCAGCAATGTACAAAGTCCACAGTTATGTCACTAGCTGTCCCACAAAGTGGCTCACAATCTAATGTTCCTACCAAAGTCATATGTCTTTATTACAGTGTATTTTTTTTTGTGTTTGTGGGGGGAGGAGGGGCAGTTAACCTAACTGCATGTTATTGGAATATGGGGGGAAAGCCAGGCAAACATGGGGAGAACCTGCAAATTCCATGCAGATAGTGTCTTGGACGAGATTCGAACCTGGGACCTAGCACTGCAAAGGCCAGAGTGCTAACCACTGAGCCACTGTGCTGCCCATCTCAACCTAAGTTTTACCTGCTTTCCTCTGTCATGACAATAATGCCGACACAAGGAAATTTAATAAATGGCAACCTGCCTCTAAAATGGAGACAATGGAAACAAATATTTTATTAGCAGATGGAAATAAACTAGAATCCGTACTATTATGTTCCTTACTGTCCCCTCAGTGGAGTTCACAATCTAATGTCTCTAATATAGTCTAAGGTCAATTTGGAAGAAAGCCAAGTAACTTGGCAGTATGTTTTTGGGATGTGGAATAAAACTGGAGCTCTCCCAATAAACCCACACAAACATACCAGAACATGCAAACAGAACCTATGATGACTGCAAAGCAAGACCAGAGAGCCAGCCACTGTGCTACCCACTATGCTACCCACGTTACCCCTTACCTTCTGCCACACTGTTAACATTATCATCAAGATAGAAGGTTAGGAGACATCTTCCTAATGGAGGTTGATATTTCCTGACTCTATCCTAAAAACTAAACAAAAACTTGTTACAGGTTTGCAGTGCATTTCTACTTGTTTGTTTTATAGAGATCGATAAAACTTTCAGAGTTTCAAGTCTGAAACCCAATAATACATTTTACTCTTTAGAGCAGACGTTCCCCTACTTACACTGGCTTGTGAGCAAAAAAGGAGGGTAGGGAACCACACTAAGACCAAGTTTACTAAAACATAACACATGACATGTTTTCATAATTTTTTTTTCTTTATATGTTTTACTGTACAGATCAACTATATTCCTGTTATATCATTAAATGTTAAGGTATTTATTATTCAAAGTATAGTTCACAATATTCAGTGCATGAGCTAGGAGTTACTAAGAAGGCAAAAGATGAGAAAAAAGGTAAACAAAAAAACACAAGTTGTTAATGTTTATGATACCTGGTGATTTACCAAATCCAATATCAGTTAGGGGAAAACTTCTATTGAAAACTAATAGAAAACCAGACCCATTAGGTTAGTCAGGTGTACATGATTGACTCATTTCTGCCTTACTGCCTAATGTGAAGAAATACCTAACTTTAAGAAAAGGTCTTTTACAACATGTGGCCGTGAATGACCTCTTCTAACAAAGTAAAACATTGTACGGTCAGACTGGCTAATTGCCCTGATATCTGAGAAAGTATAAGCATGTTGTCCGCTAATACAAAAAAATGTGGACTTAAGAAAGCACCTTTTTTGGGCACAGGCACTTCCAGATGTTTATAGTTCACTTTGTAAGAGATCCTTTCACACTTTATTATTATTGTTACTGATCCTACAGAGACATTAATAGATATTCCTAACACAGGATTGATTGAAACAGATTTCTAAAAGCTTAGAGATACTGTAAAAGGTGACAGATTAATAATCAGTATATTTAAAGTTCAACTCTGGGCAAGCAACTAAGTCTGTAGTTGAAAGGCAGTAAAAGATAACTGAAGCTTGATATAAAAAAACATGCTTGGCTGTAATAGGCAGTCGATATGCTACTAAATAATAAATATTTTAACGGTAATCCTCTGGAGCTCTACAACTTGTCATAGGAGAGAGGGGGACACATGCTGCAAGGCAGGGGCCAAATCTACATACAGTGTATGTCTGGGTAGCATAATAAATATATCTATACCAGGGGGGCTCAATAGGTGGATCGCGATCTACCAGTAGATAACAAAGGCAACGCAAGTAGATCGCAGAGCCCTGCCTTTCAAAATAAACTTTACCACGCAGAGTTATTAGGTCCAAGTTTTTTTGTTGGTAGATCATTTTGACTTGGTCATTTTAAAAGTAGCTGGCGGCCAAAAAAACGTGGGCAACTCTGATCTATACAATACATTTGACCTTGTTTATCCCTTCAAATTTGCTGAAAGTACAGAAACCAACCTGTTGATCTGTGTGAAATCCAGTGAGCTACTAACTTCCTGTTTGGTCTGACAACACAACTACATGCTGGACTACAGAACTCCACCTAACCCCCAGCATAAGAATACTGTATATTCATTTTCCTCCCTATCTAAACAAAGCTGCTTGACTTCCAAGAGCCTGTCCTAACATTCACAAACTAGTAGGCATGATTCCTTTCTTTCTTTCACAATTACCTGGAGCACTGACTGAAATCAATATTGGTCCCAAACTAAAATTAGTGTGTGTTTATTAAAGCTTCCTGGCGGTATGAATAATGAGGATTTTTAAATGGAAAAATCCTCATTTTTTTTTTTTATTTTCACCTGGTCCCGCCGACCTGCCCCCCGGTCCCACCTTCCAGCTTAGAGCTCGCGAGCAGATGCCCGTCCGGCATCTGCTTCCCCTGGCCTCGCATCACCCAATGTTCACACGCAGGGGACGCAGATGGCGGAGGGGAAGCAGATGCCGAGCATCGCTGGAGGACGCCACTGGAACGTGGGAACCAGGTAGGACATGGTAAACTCCCTGACAATTCCACCCCGAGTGTGGCTTGGGGTTACCGCGTTTGGTGCTGAAAAAAAACCCAAAGGCACACTTGGGAATACCGCTAGGGAGGTTAAAGCATGTCAGTGTTCAACCCAGAAAGCTGGGTGGGAGGAAATTGTAGGCGGGTGGCAGCCCCTGTATAGTGACCCAACTCATTAGTAATCACCCAAAAACAGCCAGGTGGTTACTGAAAAGTGCCGGGTGCAACAATGCATGTTGATAAGAATTTACAGCAAGATATTCTCATTACAAAAAGATATCTAGATTACCCCTATAAAAGAAATGTGTTAGGATGAAAATATGGCAGCTGCTATTGTGAACATTCCAGTTGTTAGCACTCGTACCACCAAGGCTATCATCCTCATCCTTCTTTCACTACCCTGGCCTAGAAAAAGCATATGCATGTCAGGTGCTAAGACTTTTTTTTTATATATATTCCGGGTCCCACAAATGACAAAAGACAGTGACCCACAAATGTACAGGGCAGACCTCCAGCATAGTTTTAAAGACAGGTCAGCAGTGGTAGCCCCCAAATCATTTTTATCAAAGGCTGAACCAGCAGCCTTCCGGAAAGAATGAGGAATGCTACCTATATGTAGGTAGTGAGTTACTAGGTCAGCGGGTTAAACCACAGCACCCAGCAACATCCAAAACCTTGGACAGAAAGATATAACTTATTCCTTCCAAATAGGTAACTATGGCTCTTCTTTCAAAGGAGCTTTACCTTTTTTTCATGGAACAATAGGGTCACATTAAACTGCCCTTTTTGTGCTGGCAGCAGTGTTGGGATGCTGGTGCTGGATAAATAAATATACCAGTGCTTTCATCCATTCCTCCTTCATTTCCCTTACCTAAGACATTATGACAGCACCTGAAACTGCACAAGTCATTCTGGTACTTTCTGTCATGTGAGCGTGTCTCATATAAATGTCATTAACAAGAAATGCATTATACAGGGAAAACATTTGGCTACGTTTAACTGTCAAAAAAAAAGAAAAAAACAGGTACTTTCCAAAATGTTTTAAAGTGATACATTTAGTGCTACTAAAATGCAATTCTACCTACTTTTCTGGCATGATATTGCATATTGCATATATATTGTATTATAATATTATACATATATACACACACACACACACATATATATATATATACATACATAAATACACACACACACATACATATAGTGTTCATATAACGTAAATGGTTTATATTGCAATCTACAAAGAGGTTAAGGAATAAAAATAATCCGGCTGTTTTTCATAAGTGAAGCCTCTAAACTGAAGCTGATTCTCTGCAATTGAAGGTGAAAGTATTTCAAAGCCAGTTCTATATATACTTCAAGCAATTTGTTACTCTGAAAAACCATCTGTTTCTCGGTATAACAATCCTCAGAGGGCAAATTACAGCTAGTGTTCAACATAAAACATCAATTTAAACCATCAGCTATTCATAATTTCAATTCTTTATTGGAATCCAACGGCATAAATGTCAGAGTACCCAGCAATAATTCTTTTATTAACCGTGCTATTCATCTGCACATTAAATAAAGAGTAGATGCCCGGTAAATAGCACTAACCTTTTACCGACAGTTGACCCGCAAGACAAACTCGAGTTGTCGAAAACAAACTCCGAAATTCAGATGTCAGCAGTCACAATAGCTGAATTACACAGCTAAATACTTTTATGTTCCATCCAAATATGCTACAAGTCAGTGTCATCTCCATATCATTTGTCAACATGAAGCTGCATAAGCAGTATTTAAAATGACAGCAATTTAGAAACGTCTGTCTCTTACTGCTCACTTAATCATAATTTTATGTACGATTTCACAAACCAAACTAATATCAGGAGACTGCTGCTACAATATATTGAAACATTTGCTTTAAAGTGTAGCTGCACCTTAGGTGCGCTTATCCCCATATGTATGGAGTCCTGGCCCCAACCCCTTCTAAAAGTCTTTAATTCTCCTGTCCCTGATCCAGCGATATGTCGCCCACAAAGCCGCCAACTGCTGGTCACAACCCCCTGAGCCTGGCCTGTGCAGAAGCTTTTATAGAGTACAGACACTCCATAAGATTGAATAGAGTGCATAATCCATATGTGGGCTGAGCACAGATTGGCATGTGATTAGTTAGTGTTGTGGGCAAAATCTCACAATCAGGGGCCAGCGACAATATGGGGCCCAGGTATAACGAAGTAGCAATCTGACTGTGGAATGTTATTTACACTAAAGTAGCAATAAGAAACTCCATTCACCCAAATTAACTAACTGCATTATCTGAAGGTGGCAGATGCAGTCCATTCATTTCAACTCTAGTGTGTGTACACTATTGGCGGATTATATTTGAATGATCGTATCATTACAGCATGTACAGAAATGTACATAATGCAACCGTTCAAATAAAATTGTGCATAATCGTTGATCGGACGTAATCGTTCATTTTCTAACGATAATTTTTGGAAGTGTGTACCTAGCTATAGGCTAACATCATTGTTGGTGGCAAGAACACGTAGAACCTGGGAAAGTAGATTCTTGTTTGCCTCGGTCAATACCATGCAGGACATAATTCTCCTGGTAGCGAGTCAGAGGGAATTTCAGAAACACCTCAACCATTCTGCTACGTATTGGCCTGTGGTATCAGACACGTGTTTTTACTATTCAGTCGCTAGTGTGTTATGGTCAGTAACAGCATTACAAGTGTGACTTTGTCCTTACTCGTCATGGTTGTTATGTAGAGTAGTGTTCCAAGGTACAAAATTGTAGGCTATGCCATTTCTCAAAATCCGGTTGGCACGTTTGAATCCAGCAAGGCATTACTCTATATAATGACTGGTAACGAGACTTTGGCTGCGTACACACATGCAATAATTGTCATTGGAAAGGATCTTTCATGATCTTTTCCAAAGATAAAAGTGTGAACGAACGATGTAAACACAGCAACGTTCTGTTCTAAGGAAAGGGGGGGGGGGGGAGAACAAAGCAGCACCCCGCTGCATTCTCCCCGCTTCACTTTTATTACAAATCATTCGTCGATCTGCCAGGACAGATTCATGAACGACCAGCACTGTACACATGCCAGATTCTCGTCCGATATCAGCCCTGAGGCGATTATCAGACAAGAATCATCTGAAGTGTGTACGTAGCCTCTGTCCTTTAGCCTTGACTGTGCATAATAAGAATAATACACATGCAGATAAAAAGATGTTTTTTTGGGATAGAGATTTTGGATGCACGGATTTTAATGAGGTTGAAGTTCTGATTCCATTTCCTGCAGTACAAACAGATGAAACTTTTGTAGTAAATTGCCAAATAATCTTAAAACAAGGAAAATATGTGATAGATTAAGCTGTTTTTACTGCAACAATGCCTATTTCTAACAACATTTTAATGCTGCTCAGCTGAAGAACATCTAAAAAGTCCTTTCACGGGTCACAGAACACTTGCGTGTGATGAAATGCCATAAAAAGGAAAATTGCAGAAATGTGAGTGTTCAGCTTTTATCCATAGCTGTCGGTGATATTTAACAGTCTGAAATTCATTAAGAATTTAAATAGTCATCTAATTCCATGCTAATATATTTTATCAGCACATCCATTTTCCATTGTAAGTGCATACACAACACTTTTCTAACGATGATAGGGCCGTGGAATCGAAAGAGAAGAACATTTTAAACTCTGCGTTATCTCGATTGCCTTTCATAAACTAATAGGCATGAGGGGCCTCTAAACACAATCTTATCTGCTCCGCTAATACAACCAAAATGGCCTCTTGCCCAAGAAACTCTGAACGATAAGCCTTAGGCTGAATTTGGAAAACATTCAGTGACTTTGATAAAAAAAAAA
>NC_092858.1:142211053-142218516 GCF_032062135.1 Pyxicephalus adspersus
ATATATATATATATATATATATATATATATATAACATACATCCAATCAAAGCACCCAGACTAATTACAGGAACCGTAAAACATAAAAAAACCAAATCACTAAATGATATTTGAAATGTTACTAAACTTTCAGTTATTTAAAGTCCACAACTTTAATTTTTACTGCCATTCTGTGATTCCCTGTTAAAAGGTTGACAATGTGTCGTCCCCATCTCCCAATGACACCCCACAAGAATATCCTTTATACATAGAAAGAAGGTCCACTGTTGTCACCATCAGGAAACCCATGTATACACATGCAATAATTTAATTGGAAACGAGGAATTAACGACCGATCATTTGATCGTTAATAACAAAAAAGTGAACAATGATAGGCCAACGAAACAGATGAACGAGAAATGTCGCTGGAAACGATCCTGGCGGATCAGTTTGGCCAATGATCATTCGTATCCATTGTGTGTGCAGTCGTGTAGTGATCGTGGATGGTTCTTTTTCCGCTACACGTCACTTCCTGCATCGTTCCAACGATCGTATCTAGTGTCTGTACAATATTGGTGGATTATATTTGAACAATGGTATTGTTACAGTATGTACAGCAGTGTTCCCCCCATCTGCATTTAGCTAGGCGCACCATCCGCCACTTTTCATTAACCACCTGGCTGTTTTTGAGTAGTTACTGATAAGTTGGGTTACAATACAAAGTCTGCCACCTGCCTAAAATTTCTTCCCACCCGGTTAGAAAAAAAAAACTTGGGTTGAGCACTGTACAGAATCGTGCAGTATATGATTTCTTAAAATAATTGTGGATAATCATTGATCTGTTGTTAGTCGTTCGTTTTCCGATGACAATTATTGCACGTGTGTACCTTACTTAAGCTACGTACACACTTCCAATTATTATCGTTGGAAAACGAACGACGAACGATCCTGCACGATATCTACGAACGATCGTATAGCACCGATCCTGCACATAGAGATAACGACACGATCGTTCGTAGATATTGTACACACAATAGATACGATCGTTTGAGCGATAGAGGAACTATGTGCACGACAGGAAAGTGAACGAACGTTCGTTCATTACGCATGCTCAGCCCACGGACGATCAACGAACGACCGTACACACGAACGATGTTCAACGATCGTCGTCCAATCCGATCCGCCGGTCCGGTCGTTCGTTTCCAACGAGTTTCCTCGTTCGTCGGCGTCGTTGGTTACTTTTTTACGAACGATTTTTTGCCCAATCGATCGTTCGATTGGAACGATAAAAATTGGAAGTGTGTACGCACCTTTAGAACTGCCATGAAGTCATTGCTGGAGTCTATTTAGATAAAAATGTCTGCAAAGATGTTGCAGGAGATCAATAGCACCAAGATAAAACAAAAAATGAAAAAAGGTATTTTAATAAGTATTTTATTAAAAATAGCTTTTTTTAATAAAATAAAGCAATAGCAAAAACCTCTTTATAGATAAGCAGCTTTAAATTAGAAACAAAAAATAAAATAAATAGGCCTCTGCCATACGTTTTTCATGAAGCTAATGGGCAGGGTCCTCTCCGCCATTGTTTGTATCTGTGTGTCATTTACAAACCTTATTTAACCCTTTGGATGAATATTTGGCACTTTACTAATTATTTATATATATTAATCACATAAAGAAGGTGGCCACAGACAAAGAATGGAAGTCATAGATTCAATTTTAGGAGATAAGTTTAAAAGGTTAGATAAACTGCATACTGGCATCCCTCCCAGCGTCAGAGACAGTTCTGTCTGATGGGCAACTATCTCACCGAACGTGATGGACAGATATCCTAGTCTTGAACTCAGCTGATGTGCTACTGAGATACACTCACTGACTTAGCTGATGGACATTATTAATAGAATGTCTTCCCATTTCTCCCTTTTCATTTATAAGAGAATCAAAGTCTTTATATACCTATGTAAGGTCATTAGGATTGGTAAGCAGGATCCTTTTTTCCCCCATTATGTGCATGATCGAAAAAACTGGTCTTTTCCTGACCATCTCACTCTATTACCATTCATTGACATGTGGAAACACAATCTGTCCCTGTTGCTGCAGATAACAAATTTGTACCTGTTGGCCCATGGGAAGACACAATGCAAAATACATTTTAACAAGGATTTTTTTTGTGCCTGTGTCACCTATTAAGGATTTTGGTCCTGTGATGTCCAGGAGAGTAGTCCCTCTCATTGATCTTGGATGCACAAGGTGGTCATTACATCTCTCTGTTGTTGACCCATCACACATACCAAAAACTACCATTGCACTAAAATACAGGTTGCATACATTATTATATTATTGGTGTTGGTTGGAATTTCCAGATCTATTCAACATGTAAACTATAACTTGTACAGTTACCGCCGCTCTCAGCAAACACAATCCAGTAAGCAGAAGGAATTGTTTCAAGTGGTAAAGGAGCTCTGATACGTCTGTACTTCAGTACAATACATATATTATTTACAGCGCTCATTTTGTGATATTCAGTTTTCTCTGTACTCAGGAAGAATACAAATGTAGCAATCGGTACGTAGCTCTTGAAGAAGACAATGCAGGCGCATATAAGTAGTAAAGCTGGCTGATCTCATTAACTACAGCTTACTTCACAATCACACTATGAACAGGAGACAGCCAGCGGAAGTTTCCTCAACCTTCACACTGAAAGATGAGGTGAGCTAATTATGGATGTTCTTTATGTCTAACAGGCAAACCATTGTCACTGCACCGGTTAGGTTATTTGGAGGAAGAGATTTCATTTTCGAACAAATTCCTTTGAAAAAAAAAAAAAAAAAAATAAAGTTGTTTCTAAAGGGTTTACATAATACACACATAATATATATATATATATATATATATATATATATATATATATATATATACACACATACATTCAGTATAAGAGCCTGCTGGTCCCTTGATATAAGTTTGGGATTGGTGGCTTATTGTACCACTGTTTGATAAGAAGCCCTTGCCATCGGAGTTCCAATACATCCCAAAGGTGTACAGAGGTCAGGGTTTAAGGTCAGGACTTTGTGCAGGCCACTTGGAGAACTAATATTATTATTATTATACAGTATTTATATAGCGCCAACATATTACGCATCGCTTTACAAAGTCTTTAGTCCTGTCACTAGCTGTCCCTCAAAGGAGCTCACAATCTAATGTACCTATTGCCCTTTTTTTGTTTCTACATATATGCATTCTCACTTTATAAGTGTTTCACACCATGAGAGACTACTGAGAGGTAGCACAATATTCAGAAAAAGTTCTTTGGACAGAGCTATGTAAGCGTATGATATGCATACCAATGGTGTAGCCATGCAGAAGCAAGTATGACATTGCTGCAATGATTTCTCTGCAAAATGGTACGCATCGTCCCCATATCAAAGAAGTGACTGACTATCCACGATGCTCTTGACTGTCATGTGACTTTAGGTCTCGTCAGAGTAAATACTGTGATACCACCCCTTATTCATGACAAGACACTGGTACTGTTTTCTAAAAACACTAACCATGGCCGACAGGTCCACATTATTTTATTGATCCCAAGCTCTGCCTGTTACAAAGATCACTCTAAACTTTCTGTCATCAGATGTACAGATCGTTTTAATAACCAATTACTAAAAAAGAAAAGTTACTGCAATGACTGCCTCTTTTTATGTGCTAGTAGTGCTAGTCGTGACCAGTGCTCAATTCCCATGATGTCATAATGCTTGGAGCCAGAAGATTAGCTAACACGCCATGCAATTGGCAACACTAGAAAAGGCCCAGTCATCCCTCCACAGTCATCTAGACGGCTAGGACTTTGGGACTAATTTTACTGCGACTAATCCTCACCCTTCAATTAAGCCAGTCTACAAAGAGTTTCAACGTGAATATAAATTATTTTTAAAAGCTTCTTGATCGTGTTTCTTTCTACTTAGCATCACGTTGTGACTGTAATAAACAAAAGCAGAAAAAATAACAATGTTGGTGTATAGTAAACGCATTGTGCAGCTGTGGACGCCTGGAACACATTTCTGGCTGGCGACACATTGAAGGATCAAGAATGCTATTCAATGCAAAGCAAACACTTGCAGCAAGTATAAATGGGGTCTTGTATAAAAGACTTTGGAAGCTGATGTTTTCTCAATATACTGTCCAGATTTTCAGGATTTCCCAGTAGAAGCATATCGGTCAATAGAAAGCCATTTGACCCATAAAACTGCAGAAGGAAACGAATACCTAACTAGGTTCATATGCTTAGAACGTGACAAGAAAAGTAATATGTTAAAGTGAACCTACACAGAGATGTAAGCTGCCATTGCAGGCCTGGTTTAAAATTTTTAGACTGACTGGTTGATGTTCCATTTTTAATACTTTCTAAATTACAGACTTAAAATGAACATTCAGCTCGCTCAGGTGTGCAGCTAACTGGAACACAGCAAATTGTCCCATAAAGCAGCAGTCGCCAACCTTTCCGGTCCCGCCGACCACAAAAATTACCGACTCCTGACCATGCATGCACGGGGGGCCAGGTGTCGCTCAAAGGGGGAGAAACCCTCCCCCGTAGTGATGTCATAATTACATAACCCCGCCCACTCTCCCATCACAGATCTGACCCTGCAATGTGAGAGTGGCCGGGCTGTGTCCAGGGACACAGACCGCCCACCTCCCTGAGCCTAGGAACTGCACGGGGGACGTGGTCTGCGGCTCTGGCCGGTGCATCCCCCCAGCTGGGTCCCTCTCCTGACCCCGCTTGCGGGTGCCTTAAAGCGGAGCTCCAAGGAATCAGCTAAATACTTAAATTATACTGTAAAAGTTACTGCTCAACCTGTTCTGTGATCCAGGTATCTCTGCCATATCCTTGACCTCCATACAGATTAGAGTCTATGGGTTTAGTCCAGGACCCACACCAGCCTAAGAATGTTCTCCTGTAAGAATGTTTCTTGAAGACAATAGTGCTCCTGTTGACTGCCCACCTTCTCCAAGGTCTGTTGGGTACAGGAATATAGGAGACTCATTTTAAAGCTATGTACACAAGCTAGATTTCTCTTGCTGAAAAAGATCTTTTGTAATCATTTCCAGTGACAGCAAAACAAATAAGTGCTATTCAGTTTTATGGAAAAAAGGATGAGCAGGAAGCACCCCACTGCATCCTCCTTCCTAGAAAATGGCAGCGGTAGTCCCCAGACATTTAGCACCCAGATGATTTTTTTTTGTTTTTGTTATGTTATGTGTGCAGTCTTTGACCAAATCTCATGACATACTCTATCCATTAGATATTCACAGGGCATAAAAGTCAATCTTGGCAAACTTATGGATTGGTAGGATGCCACATCACAACAGCAGAAAAAAAGATTTGCTATTTAGCCATGGTCCAGAACAGAGACCAATACAAGCCAGATCAAGCTAACCACCTACAACCATGGATTAGAAATAGAAAAAAGGTTATTGGAGTAAGAAGAAAAAAAGTACACGTGCCACCTTTTTAAGGAGCTGGCTAAAGAAGACCATTCAAGGTAGCTTGATTCTTTGAGCTGTGTTTTCCTTGTGGCTGGACCACTTTATCCCCTTGGATTCTGCAAGTAGACTCCATATGGTATAGTACATAATAATAATATTAAAAATAATATTATCACTTGCAGTATGAACACAGCAGCTAGTGTTTGCCTTGTTAGATAATAATGTCACTCTGCCCAAAGAAGATGTGTGAGCTTAGTCACTTGGCTCAGCTCAAGTTATAAAACATTGGGTTTGCAGGGCTCCTAAAGTGAAAAAAAAAAAAAAAACTTCTAGCGAATGCCCAAAAACTAAGAAAGGGCTGCTGTGTAAACAAGCTCCAACAGACCTGTCTTCAGTCTGGCCCCATAACATTTTAGATGTTTTATGTAGGAATATCACACAGACATTGTGCAAGTTTAAATAAAATCTGTTTGCAGGTCACACCATGTTGAATAAGAAAATGCATGTAATTGACTTAGTAAATTGTGTCTGTAAAATTGATAATAAAAGTGTCACCTCCCAAAATTCAAGCCAGGGCAGATCAATGGGAGGTGGAACTTTCTCAGTGATAAAGTTAATGCCAGCATCAGGAATGTACTACGCCTAGTTCGATAATCATTAGGGATAGAATGAATGATTACACCATAGTCTGATGGAAATATTATGCTCATATTTTTCAATTAGGAGACTGAAACGCCTTACAGATGGATCAAAACAAGACTACGTGTGAGAGTTTGGCTGGATGGAAAATCAAACAAATCTCTTTGAAACAGGATGTGACTGAACGTTACCATGTGCAAACGCGGGCTATCACCATGAGTCAATGGCCATTTCTTTTTATTAAAATTAAATGCAATACTTTGTGGAACAACAAAAAAAAAAACAACAGGAAACAGTTGCATGAATTCCATCGACAATTACTTAAAGGAAGTTTTGTCATTAGAGAAATACAGGGCTGTCTTTGTTGACCTACTTCAGAAAATGCTAGTCATCCGATTGTCTCTTTTATCAATGCTGCCCAAGCGATGGAACCAGAACAAGTGCGAACTTCAGATACAGTTTTGGGTCGAAGTTTAGAAAGCACTGAAGTCCCAGAGTCAGTTTGGTAGTCAGGAAAATAACATAGGATTTGGGATTTCCTGCATATGTTAAGTAACAGATTCCTTTAATATTAATGTTTTTATAAAACACAAACAAGTGGTGTTGACAGTACCAAGCCTTTGATGGGCTCTCATAGTGGTGTAATTGCTGCACAGAACACTGCTGACTCATCATAGTATAACCAAGAGCTGGAAATAAGACAGAAAGTAACCATTTGCTCCACAGGTGCTGCTGCTTCAGTCTGATTTACTGAACGAAAAAGATAATTCTAAAATAGAAAGGATTTAAAACTGAACTCCAGGCAAAAATATGTTGTACCCCAGTAGTTGGTCCCCATTCTCATTGCCTAGGCTGCTGATGCTCTCCACTACTGGGCAGATTAGCCAAAGTCTTTCTTAAGGCTTTATGCTTGGCCAGATTGACTCCTGATGGTATCTTCTTTTATTATTATTAATAATAATAAACAGGATTTATATAGCACCAACATATTACGCAGCGCTGTACATTAAATAGAGGTAGCAAATGACAGACGAATACAGACAGTGACACAGGAGGAGGAGAGGACCCTGCTCTAAAGAGCTTACAATCTAGGAGGAGGGGGAAGTAACACACAATAGGAGGAGGATATGTAGTGGTGGGAAGTAGTGATGGTTTCAAAAGGCAGAAGAAGACAGGTAGGCAAATTTGAAAAAATGGGTTTTGAGGGCTCTTTTAAATGAGTAGAAAGTAGGAGCAAGCCGAATAGGACGAGGAAGACCATTCCAGAGAGTCGGGGCAGCTCTAGAGAAGCCTTGTAGCCGTGCGTGTGATGAGGTTATGAGTGAGGAAGTCATTAGTAGGTCATTGGAGGAGCGTAGAGAG